>NW_027672829.1:0-105000 GCF_964194105.1 Spermophilus citellus | reverse complement strand
TACAAAACTGAATTGTTGTATTTGTTAGTAATGAAAAATTCTATATTGAATTTTTTAAACAAATTATAATAACACCAAAGATGTCAAATATTTAAGTCAAATTTGAAAGGGATATGCAAGACTTCTACTTTAAAAGATTGCTGAGAAAAATTAAAGAAAATCTAAACAAATGGGAAGAAATAACATGTTCATTTGTTGGAAGACTCAATGATGTTAAGAAGTCAATTCTCTCCATGTTGATTCATAGATTCAATATCTCAGAATCCCAGCAGGCTGTTTTGTGTAAACAGGTAAGCTGATTATAAACTTCCAATGCATATACAAAGGACCCAGAGCAGTCCAGAAAACTTTGCAAAAGAAAAAATCTGGAATAAAAACACTATTACAAAGGTAATGAAATTCAGACAATGTGGTACTGATATAAAGATAAACAAGTAGATCAGGATAAAAAATAAAGGCCAAAATAGACCCACGTACACACAAAACAACCTGATTTTAGGCAATGGTACAAAGGCAATTCAGCAAAGAGACAATGTTCATTTTTAACAAATGGTGCTGGAACTAAATACCCACATACAAAAACTTATGAATTTTGACCCCTGCCTTGCATCACATACAGAAATTAACTCAAAATGGGTCATATACCTAAGTGTAAAACTGAAAACAATAAATCTCCTCAAGGAAACAGGAGCTAACTTCTGTGACTTGGGGTTAGGCAAAGAGTTCTTAGATATGATACCAAAAGTGCATTAAAGAACAATTCGTAAATTGAATTTCATCAAAATTAAGACTGTTCTTTGAAAGACACTGCTAGTGGAATGTAAAACATGTCAGACTGGGACAAAATATCATAAATCTAATAAAGAATTTGTATCTAGACTATATAAAGAACTCTTAAAACTTAATAAGAAAAACAAATACCTCAATAAATAATAACATACAAGATTTGATACTTTACCAAGGAATGGCAAATGAGCACATGAAAATATGCTCAACATCATCATCAGCCAATAGGAAAATGCAAATTAAAATCACAATGAGAGGCTGGGATTGTGACTCAGTGGCATAGCACTTGCCTTGCACATATAAATAACTGGGTTCAATCCTTAGAACTGCATAAAAATAAATAAATAAAATAAAGGCATTGTGTATATATACAACTAAAAAAATTTAAAAAATCACATTGAGGTAACACTATGTATCTTTTAAAGGACTAAAATTTAAAAAGACTACCACAGTAATATTTAAGATAGAGACTTGGAGCAACTGATTCCTCATTCAGTGCTGGTAGGAATTAAAAGGAAACAACAACTTGGAATAGAGTTTGGCAGTTTAAAAAATTAAAAATACACCTAGTACATGATCTACTCATTTCACTTCTAGGTATTTACCAAAGAGAAAAGAGAGCCTAAGTCCACACAACTATCTGCAATACAGTTGTTCAGATGGGCTTTAGTCTAAGAGCCAAATGCTGGAAACACCCAAATGGCTGTCAGTGGTGAACAGGCACATCCATACAATGGAATACTTGGAGCACTTAAAGGAACAAACCACTGATATAGGCAGAAACAGAGACAAATCTCAAAATAATTACACTGAGTGAAAGAGCAAAGAGAGAGAGAGAGAGAGAGAGAGAGAGAGAGAGAGAGAGAACATGTTTTATAATTCCATTTACATAAAACCCTAGAATAAGCAAATTAACTTACAGTGATAGCAGATCAGTAGGTTGGTGGTTGCCTGGAGAAAGGGACAGAGGACCTTGAGGATAGAAGAACAAAGAAATTTGGGGTGGTGATGGATCTGTTCATTCTCCTTATTGTGATGATGGTTTCTTGGGTGTGCACATGTGTCAGACCTGATTAAATCATACACTTTAAACATGAAGTTTATTGGATGTCAATTAGACTTTAAAAAAAACTGTCTTTAAAAGAGCTACCTGAATTTTGTAATATCAATTTTAAATTGTCCCTTCTCCATCAGCATACCAAAAATCTTTCACTGTAGCAAACTTACTCATGTAACTGCTTCAAATACACCTTTTCTTTTGACATTTACTCTACATAAACACGATTATAAAAGTAAATTACTGGCTGGGGATGTGGCTCAAGCGGTAACGCGCTTGCCTGGCATGCGCAGGGCACTGGGTTCAATCCTCAGCACCACACAAAAATAAAATAAAGGCTAGCATCATCCTAAATGGAGAAAAACTGAAGGCATTTCCTCTAAAATTTGGAACAAGACAGGGATGCCCTCTATCACCACTTCTATTCAATTTAGTTCTCAAAGTACTAGCCAGAGCAATTAGACAGACAAAAGAAATTAAAGGCATAAAAATATGAAAAGAAGAAATTAAACTATCACTATTTGCGGATGACATGATAATATACTTAACAGACCCAAAAGAGTCTACAAAGAAGTTGCTAGAGTTAATAAATGAATTCAGCAAAGTGGCAGGTTATAAAATCAACACGCACAAATCAAAGGCATTCCTGTATATCAGCAACAAAACCTCTGAAATGGAAATAAGGAAAACCACTCCATTCACAATATCCTCAAAGAAAATAAGATACTTGGGAATCAACCTAACAAAAGAGGTGAAAGATTTATACAATGAAAACTACAGAACCCTAAAGAGAGAGATAGAAGATCTCAGAAAATGGAAAAATGTACCCTGTACATGGATAGGCAGAACTAACATCATCAAAATGGCGATATTATCCAAAGTTCTCTACAGGTTTAATGTGATGCCAATCAAAATCCCAACGGCATTTCTTGTAGAAATAGACAAAGCAATCATGAAATTCATATGGAAAAACAAAAGACCCAGAATAGCAAAAGCAATTCTAAGCAGGAAGTGTGAATCTGGAGGTATAGCGATACCAGAGGTCAAACTGTACTACAAAGCAATAGTAACAAAAACAGCATGGTACTGGTACCAAAACAGGCAGGTGGACCAATGGTACAGAATAGAAGACACAGAGACTAATCCACAAAGTTACAACTATCTTATATTTGATAAAGGGGCTAAAAGCATGCAATGGAGGAAGGATAGCATCTTCAACAAATAGTGCTGGGAAAATTGGAAATCCATATGCAACAAAATGAAACTGAATCCCTTTCTCTCTCCATGCACAAAAGTTAACTCAAAATGGATCAGGGAGCTAGATATCAAATCAGAGACACTGCGTCTGATAGAAGAAAAAGTTGGCTACGATCTACATATTGTGGGGTCAGGCTCCAAATTCCTTAATAGGACACCCATAGCCCAAGAGTTAACAACAAGAATAAACAAATGGGTCTTACTTAAACTAAAAAGTTTTTTCTCAGCAAGAGAAACAATAAAAGAGGTAAATAGAGAGCCTACATCCTGGGAACAAATTTTTACCCCCCCACCTCCAATAGAGCCCTAATATCCAGAATGTACAAAGAACTCAAAAAATTAAACAATAAGATAACAAATAACCCAATTAACAAATGGGCCAAGGACCTGAACAGATACTTCTCAGAGGAGGACATACAATCAATCAACAAGTACATGAAAAAATGCTCACCATCTCTAGCAATCAGAGAAATGCAAATCAAAACCACCCTAAGATACCATCTCACTCCAGTAAGATTGGCAGCCATTATGAAGTAAAACAACAACAAGTGTTGGCGGGGATGTGGGGAAAAGGGTACACTTGTACACTGCTTGTGGGGCTGCAAAATGGTGAGGCCAATTTGGAAAGCAGTATGGAGATTCCTGGGAAAGCTGGGAATGGATCCACCATTTGACCCAGCTATTGCACTTCTCGGACTAGTCCCTGAGGACCTTAAAAAAGCGCTCTATAGGGATACGGCCGCATCAATGATTATGGCGGCACAATTCACAACAGCTAGACTGTGGATCCAATCTAGATGCCCCTCAATAGATGAATGGATAAAAAAATGTGGCAGTGGAGTATTATGCAGCACTAAGAAATGACAAAATCATAGAATTTGCAGGGAAATGGATGGCATTAGAGCAGATTATGCTAAGCGAAGCTAGCCAAGCCCTAAAAAGCAAATGCCAAATGTCTGCTTTGATATAAAGAGAACAACTAAGAACAGAAGAGGAAGGAAGAGCATGAGGAAAAGACTACAGTAAACAAAGACGAATGGGGGGAGAGAAAAGGAGAGAGAAGGGAAAGCATATGGAAATGATAGGAGACCTTCAATGATACATAAAATTATAAGAGGTTATGAGGGGCAAGGGGGAGGGGAAAAAAGGGAGAGAATTGAACAACAACAGGGGAGGTAGAGAGGGAAGATGGGAGGGGAGGGGAGGGGAGGGGGGATAGTAGGGGATAGGAAAGGTAGCAGAAAGAACAGTCACTAATATGGCATTATGTAAAAATGTGAATATGTAACAGATGTGATTCTGCAATCTGTATTTGGGGTGAAAATGGGAGTTCAAAACACAATTTGAGTCAAATGTATGAAAGATGATATATCATGAGCTATGTAATGCTTTAAATAATCAATAAAAAAATTAAAAAAAATAAAATAAAATAAAGATATTGTGTCCACTAAAAACTAAAAAATAAATATTAAAAAAATTCTCTCTCTCTCTCTCTCTCTCTCTCTCTCTCTCTCTCTCTCCCCCTCCCTCCCTCCCTCCCCCTCTCTCTTAAAAAAAAGTAAATTACTATTGGATAGAAAAGTTAACAAATTGGTCTCCCGGGATTGCACAGTTGTCTGTTTACTCGCTTCAAATGAAGTCTGAATGTTTAGCTGAATTACCAGTACTGAAGGTTCAGTCACTGAATACTGAAAACATTACTTTTGCAAGCTGCCCTAAAACAATTAATTAATCCAAATAAATGTTTATTGCACATGTGCCCTCTGTATGCCACTGTTGAAAGGGCTGGATTTCATGCAGAATGGACAGTACTGAACTACAAAGTTATTCCATGTCTTCTTTTGGAATAATTTGTAAGATTTAGAAACACTTAAATCACATGATGAAAGAATAGCAATGGAAACAGGCCACAGACAGCCAAGAACAGTGACTCTCCTAATTAAAGGTTAAAATAATAAATTTCAATGATAATATGACTGAAGAACTGTATCCTAACAGCTTAATTCCAACATTACAAGTATTTCTCATATCTTAAGTGAACTCAGAACAAAGATTACAAATTACTTCCACACACAGTGAGTATGAAGTCTGCCAGCTCTAAGAGGTCATTCTGGCTTAGAAATATGAAAGGATGTGAAAAGACAGACCACAAATGATTTCTTTAATGCCAAAAAACAAATAGGAAGTTTTAAGTGAATTCAGCTAGTATCAAAGATAATACTCTGTAGCAGCATATTCTTCATTACTGAGTTCAGCTAACTGGACCAAGAATAGAAATTAGTATATCTTATAGAAGATACAAGCTTAATTATTCATCACAAATAAAATCATCCATAACTCTGCCACAAAATACAAGACATTTTACAGCTTAGCAAGGGAATCCATTTGTAAACCTTCCACTATCTTTTTCCCTTGCAATGATACTACCCTTTAAGGTTGTTTCTCTAAAAGAAGCCAACATCTGCTCCATTTGTATACAATGAATTTAAGCATTTTCTACTGTCATGTATAACTGATCATAACTAATGAATAATTTAAAAAAAGAATACAAGGACCCATGCCAGGTACACAAAAATCTATAAAAATCACTTGTTAGCAATAACTATGGATGGCATGTGCTTCTGATTGACTTAGAAAGTCACTCCTCTTCTAAATTTCTTCAGGTTTTTCAGAACTGTCATGTTTTGTGTTCTCAAAGGTAGAGTTTTGCTAAACAATAAGCTTTTAGTAAATTTTGACTGACATGATTCCTCTGCATGTGTTCTAAACACACCATACCCAAATTCATATCTACATTAAACACTACTAATCCTGAGTGTTCAGTAACCATGGAATGCAGAACATGAGTTCTGAAAGCACAATATCCAAGTATTCTCATCTTTATGGAGAAGCAATATTCACTAAACAAAAGATGAAACAAACCATAGTATTCAGTTATTGCATCTTCTATTTATTGATTTTTGGAGTTTTACAAATGCAAATGGTTTTCTTTAGGTAAATTGGTGAAAAAAGCAAAGACATTTAACCACTTTTAAAATTATGAAACTTTACATCTCACCTCTGAAACTGATTTTAATTAAAATTGTGAAATAATACCTGCTACAGCTTGAGTTTCATTGAAGCTAAGAGCCAATTTGTGGTTCCTCATGATATGTCCAATGTCAATTACTGCCCTCTTGTTGCATTTTACCTTGAAGAAAAACACTGTTTCATGGAGTAAGATCTACTTGCAATTTGTAATGTGCTTGGCACTGTGCTTACCAGTTTATATGCAGCAGCTGTGCTCGTCCTCAAAACAATGCTACAATGGAGAATATCTTAGAAAGGTGGAGTGTAACTGACCTTAAATAACTTGTCCAAGGTCACTGAGCTACTTCCCATTACTGAAAATACAGAGTATATCTTGAACCTTTTAACAAGAGGGCCCCAAATTGGACCAAACCTGTCAGAGAAATTGGATTCATCCTATCATGAATAACTCCCATTTAATCTCAGTACAGTTATTTTTCTCTAATTCACCTTAATCTGACCATTTGCCTTCGCCCGGAGGAGAAACAACATAGTGGCAGAGCTGGGTGTGTGCAACAATTTATCTTCCAAGTTTTGGCTTTCAGCTAGCCTTTATTGTTATATCTTGGAAACTTAGGCAAGATCAAGATCCTTAGTAAAATGACATCTATAGAGTGGCCTTACCAGCAGTATTATTATTAATCCTGATCATGTTTAAAGTGACATTAAATATTCAAGAAAATTCTGATCTTAACTGTAGCAGTGTTTATCACATAAGCAAATGATTCATGTCATGTTATAACAAATAAGATATATAAATGAGTAATTTATCCTTCGTTCCTCCAAAAATGACTTTGTATTTCATTAATGAAAACATAAAACAGTGATTTGTTTGTGCAACTGAGTATCAAACCCAAGGCCTCACACATGTGAGGCAAGCCACATCCCCAGCCAAGAATGCTTGTTTTTGAATGATGCTGTTGCCGTAACAGTGTAATGCCAGTCTAGCCTTCCACTGTCCTCTGACAAAAAATTCTATTTTGGGCTGGAGATGTGACTCAAGTGGTAGCACGCTCTCCTGGCATGCGTGCGGCCTGGGTTCCATCCTCAGCACCACATACCAACAAAGATGTGTCCACCACCGAGAACTAAAAAATAAATTTTAAAAAATTCTCTCTCTCTCTCTGTTTAAAAAAAAAACATTTCTAAAAAATGTCTAACTGCTAAACACACTGATGTTTAATGGATAACATCAAGAAAAGGAGTTTACAGAAACCACATAAATTCCACCCTTTTAAAATTGTGGTACACTATTATGTTCTCTTTGAGATGCATAAAGAAATTTAAATTCACACTTCACTAGCATAGGAGCAAGAACCAGTTAAACAGCATCTACTGTTCTTTGTCCATTAAGAAAGATTGTTCAACCAGGTTGGTGGAACACACCTGTAATCCCAATGGCTTGTAAACCTGAAGCAGGAGGACTGCAAGATGAAACCTAGCCTTAGCAATTTAGTGAAGCTCTAAGCAACTTAACAAAAGTCTGTCTCAAGATCAAAGAAAAAAAAAACAGTTGGGGATGTGGCTCAGTGGTTTAGCACTGTGGGCTCAATTCCTAGTACAAAAAAAGCAGAAAACAAAAAACTCAATAAGCTGCACTGTATAAAATGAATTTTAATTACTTTTTCTAGGAGCTGATAAGGGTACCTCTGAAAATCCATGCTAGGCTCTGGAAAGTCATAGCAAAGAAAATAACCAGTCTCTAGAGGGGAATAGTCACAAAAACATAACATTTGGACAGTCACATCCCAAAAAAAGCTGGTCTAAATGTGAACTCTGTTTACTTTCTGCATTCTAGTCTACTCACTTGTGAACCTTGATCCTGCACAGAAATGCTGTCATTGCTGGCTAAACAGGCCACAAACTTCTGAAGTATTCTCAACTTTCCTCTTCAGATCTTAACAATTGCCCAAGCCAGGTTGAATTACCAAAGAGAAACAGATGGTTCTGCTCCACAATCCTTCCCCTCTTCTTGGAGTGCTAGTGATGATTCCAGGAAGCTCCCAGCAAAGCTTCTGCCTGAGCAAGGGCCACAATACCCAAGGCTAAGAGTGCTCTTGAGTGCTGTGGTTGTGGCTCAGTGTTAGAGCACTTGCCTAGCATGTATAAGGCACTGGGTTTGATTCTCAGTATCACATAAAAGTAAAAAAAAAATACATATACAGTTCATCAACAAGTAAAGAAAATAATATAATTTTTTTAAAAAAAGAGTGCTCTTGGGATTTTAAAAAGCACAGCTGGGAAGAGACTCTCTTTTGTCCCTCTTGTGGGAGAGCCTGAGAATGGCCCCCTGCTCTGTCACTTTTTACCCCCAAGGGCCCAAAATCATGCTGGCTTCAGTGGCATTTTATTCCTTTGAATCCTTCTTCAGAAATCTTCCTTCTTCAGTAATCCTCCTTTTAATTTACTATGGTTGATTGCAGCCACACATCCCAACTTGCACCTTCTAAACATTTCCAGTCTGTGTATCCACCTCTATCATCTGTGCCTTAGCTCAGGTCCTCATTGGCTCTCATCTGGACTAGTCCAACAGCCCCACTAATCTCCTATGTCTAGTCCTCACAACTATCATCTGTGGTACAGTTAACAGGAGAAACCATGTTCCCCGAATACACCCAAACCTATCAATGGCTCTCCATTATTAAAAAAGATCTAAATTCCTTAACAGTACTCACCCCTCTTTATATACACAATCTTCTTTCCAGCCAAATAGCTGTTCCTCCTTGACTCACATTTTAGCTCTGATTACCCAGAATTGCTTGGGTTTGGGCTGCAACTCAGATACACACACACACCACACTGAATTAATTAGTAAGTAGGAAGTTCCCATTCTTGAAAACCTGGAGAAGTCAAAGAAAAGTGGCTTTCTTCAGGCTTGCTTCTAGGTATCAAAGTCATCACATTGGTATTTACATTTCCTTACATCGATATCCCTAAATATTGCTGTTATAGATAACTGGTGCCAAGATACACAACACACACAACAGCAAGTGTCTGAAAGAAAAAAATCATATACTATAACAAAAGGTTCTGATCACCCACACATCTCTGCAGACAGAGTACCAACACTGACTCACTGTGAGGCTTTCTCACCCAGACAGTGCCCCTTCTCCTCCACTGGTGCCACTACACTCTGTAGAAATCTGTAGCCTGGCACATGACCTTTTGTTTTTTAAGGACAGGACCATGTTCCCAGCATCCCTGGATCTCTGGACCCAGTCAAGTCCTTAGAATACATTAGACATTTATAAATGTTTACAGAATAATATGTGCATTCTGAGCTAAGCAGAACACTCAAAGACATTTTCTGATTTAAAAAAAAAAAGTACACTGGATATCAGGTTTGACAATTGGGCTTCACCCATCAAATTTGATGAAAATATTTGAAAACACGAAATATTTTCTAATCTCTCTAACCTATTTTGTAGTTAAAGAAATGATCATTGTTTCTGTAGAAAAAAATTTTAATAGGAGATGTTGAGAAATGAGGTCTGTTTTTTTTTTAACTTATAGAAAATTTCAGAGAAAACTGCATAAGCAGTCAAAAAACTGGTAAATTGGACTCCAACAACAAATCTATTTGCTTCATAAGAAGTGAAAAGACTATAATATAGTAAGAAAAATCTTATACTTCACATATCTCATAAGAGTGCATTTGTGTATATCCAGAATACATAAGAACTACTACAAATGAACAAGAAAAGGACAGTTCAATTTTAAAATGGGCAAAGAATCTGAATGGGCATTTGTCTAACAAAGATAAATAATGGCTAAAAAATACATGAAGATATTCAATATCATTAGTTATCAGGGAAATGCAAATCAAAACCACAATGAGATGCCACTTCATACCCATTAGGATGACTATTATGGAAAAATACCATGGCAAACTGTTGGCAAGAATATGGAGAAATGAAATCTTCAAACATTGCTGATGGGAATATAAAATGGTAGAGTCACTTTATAAAACAGTCTGGCAGAGTTACTTATGGTCCATAAATTTCACTCCTAAATATCTACCCAAAGAAAACATAAGTCAACTATAAAACACAAATATTCACAGTGGCATGATCATAAGAACCACAAAGTGCAAATATCCATCAACTGATAAATGGATAAACAAACTGCAGTATATCCATATAACAGAACACAATTTAGCAATAAAAAAGGAATAAAGTTCTGATATGTGCTACTTCAAAAATAGGCTAAGAAGCCAGACACAAAGGGCTATATATTGAATGATTACATTTATATAACATATCCAGAACAAGTAAATCCACAAAGACAAAAAGGAGATTCATAGATACATGAAGCAAGAGTGAGTGGAAAGTGATGACTAAAGGGTATGGGTCTTTGAAGATGACAAAAGTGTTTCAGAATTAGACAGCAAGATAGGCACACAACTATGCGAATATACTAAAACTCAGTGAATTGCACTTTTCAGGAGTGATCTTGATGGTAATGTGAATTATATGTCAATAAAACTGTTATTTTTTAAAATGGTTGCACAAAGTCATATAGTAACACCTCTGCATAAGGGTCTGGTTGAATCACTCTACCTGTGACAGAATATTCTGTCATAAAAACACACAATCTGTTCAAATGGGGAAATAATCTATGTTCCTACCAATAAATTCCTATTGCAACCAACCATAAAACCAGATCCAAAGTAAAAAGAGCAAAGAACAAAAGAGCATGCAATTCACAATTAGCTGGCAGTTTACAGAATAAAACTAACCAAACACTACAAAAGAAAAAAAAATGTTTATTAGGACTGCCCATTTCTTTTCAATTACATGGATTTAAACAAGTCAAAATCTGTTACATTTATAAGAAAATCTTCCAGATTCTTTATTAGCACATAGCAAGGAAAAACAAGCATTCTCTCCTATAACCAAATTAACAATCCACAGAGCATCTGTTTGTACTTGGCAGCATGAACCTTTCACTTTTGAGTGCTGCTAAATTATATAAGCCTATGAGCCAGACACGCTGGCATGCTCCTAGACTTCATTAGTTGATGCTGAAGAACATTAAAAATAAAAAGGATAATATTAATAATGGCAGTGGTGATGACAGAATAAAGTTATTGTCAGTCTTTTCAACACTTCCATTATCTAGACTACAACCATGAAAACATTCAAACAACTTTCTTTCTTTCTTTTTTTTTTTTTTTTGGAACTGAGGATTGAACCACACAGAGATGTACTACCTCTGGGCTACATCCCCAGACTTTTTTATTTTAATACAGGGTCTCAATAAGTTCCTGAAGCTGGCCTTATACTATCTATCTTCCTGTTGCAGCCTCTGAAGTCACATATAATTTTCTAAGCTTCTACCAATACCCTTTTCTGTATGCATTAGAAAGCACTGGACCTTAGAGATAGAGAGAACTGAATTCAAGTGATAGTTTTTTGTTTATTTGTTTTTATTTTTTTAAACATGCTTGCTACATGCCCAAGGACAAACTTCACAATTTTACTGAGTCCTCGTTGTATTAAGAACAAAATGAAGTAATGCACACAAAGAGCACAGTGCAATGCTCAATCCACAGCCCACCACAAAAATCCTCACTGTTCACAACTCTTCATGGCAAATACTCATTTCAGAACTTATATCAGAGTAGGGATGATTAACATTGGCCATCCTTCTACCTTGTGGACATCTAAAGATCTATGAATATTTCACATTGAATGAATAATCTTTCTCCTTCATCCAACTCCCACATAGGTTTTTGAAAAAGCTTTCAATAAAGTCTCTTTTAAACATATTAAATCAGGGCATGACACAAAGCATTCCTTCACCTAAGAGGTATTTTCAGAGCACTGACCTGAGAGAGAAAGAGAGACATGGAGAGAAACACTCTCTATTAGAAAGAAATGACTATTTTGCAGTGCAATAATTGGTAACCTTTCCATAAAAAAATGATACAATCTGATTATAATTCCCAAGTGTCTGTTATCTGTTCTTAAAGTAAAAGAAAAAAGAAGTGGGATGGTTTCAAGCACCAAGAGAAGATGTGGGAAGATATTCTTTCCCATTGACAACACAGTGCCTCACACATGCCAAGCACTGAGCCATAATCCCAGCCATGTAATTATGTCTTAATATCTATTTAAATGTAGTATAAAAATTTTAACAAATGCAGGTAATAGGAGAAATAAAGGATAAAGTATTAATGTGGACACAATACCTTTATTTTATTTTTGTGTGGTGCTGAGGATCAAACACAGTGCCTCATACATGCCAGGCTTGTGTGCTATGACTTGAGCCAATTCCACAACCATCAAGTTTTCAAATATTAATAATAAGTTAAAATCAAGGCAAAAGACCTAAAAACAACTCAATATGTTTAAATATTTTCATTACATTTAATGCTTAATAATATCTCACAAATAAGAATCACAAGTGTGTTCTTAAGGAAGAGAATTCTTTATGTTAATAAGAATATTGAATAAAAGAAGTCTTTGAATAACACAATATTTTCTTCAGTAGTTGGATACAGTGGAACACACCTGTAATCCCAGCAACGTAGGAGACTGAGGCAGGAGGATCAAAAGTACAATGACAGCCTCAGCAACTTAGCAAGGCCCTGTCTCAAAATAAAATAAAACAAAAGGTTCTGGGAATCTAATTTACTGGTGAAGTGCCACTAGGTTCAATCTCCAGTACCAATAAAAAAAAAATGTTACCTCAAAAATGTTATTTTTTTCCTATTGGATTATCAAAGATTAAAAAGATTAACAAAACTTGGTATGAGCAAGGGTTTTGAAAATAATATTCTCATGAAAATTGAGGGGGGATAGTTTTTACAGATAACAGCTTAGCCATATTTATCAATATTTAAAATGTGTAATGTTTGACCTGGCAGTTATACCTCTAAGAAGATAAATGAATAAGTATACTATCATCAACATACCATTATTCACAAGAAAGAAAAACAAGTAACAATCTAAATGGTTATCAAAGGAGTAGATACATAAAGTATGATGCCTCTAAATGATGGACAGCCAGAGCTAGCATTGTAGCTCAGTGGTAGGGCACTATCCTGGCATGTGTGAAGCACATGGTTTAATTCTCAGCACCATATATGTAAATAAAGATCCATTGACAACTAAAAATAGAAAATGAAAAAAAACAAACTAGACAGCCAGTAAAATGATCACAGATGATTATGCACATCAGTTTCAACTCACAAAGAGATATATAAAACACATTAAAAATGACCACATAGCTTCATATATAGAGAGTGATTTTTATTTAAAGTCCTATATATACTTTCATATACATCAATAAGTTTCCAAAGTGTGTTAATGGTGGCCATTTCTTTGTGTAGGAGATGAGGACTTACTTTTGTCATTATGTTGTTTCATATGGGTAGAAATTTTTCTAATTATTATAATAAAAAATCACAACAAACTTTTAAGATGAAGAAGTGCCTCTATATCACAAAAATTACTTCAAATACTTTCAACTTCCTATTTAAAAAAAAAAGGGAGAGAATTGAACAACAGCAGGGGAGGTAGAGAGGGAAGATGGGAGGGGAGGGGAGGGGAGGGGGGATAGTAGGGGATAGGAAAGGTAGCAGAATACAACAGTCACTAATATGGCATTATGTAAAAAAGTGAATATGTAACAGATGTGATTCTGCAATCTGTATTTGGGGTGAAAATGGGAGTTCAAAACACAATTTGAGTCAAATGTATGAAAGATGATATATCATGAGCTATGTAATGCTTTAAACAATCAATAAAATAGTTTGACAAAAAAAAGAAAAGAATTCATTGAATGTTGCAAGTAGATGTAATACAGGATCTCCTTCTCAAAACCACACTTTAAAATGACAAGATAATAAAAGTTAAAATATTAGAGTCCAAGAGATAGAGAAAGGCAAACATCATTATTCAAACAGCCCATATTCCTGGCATTCACCTTACCACCCATAGGTTCTATGAACTCAAACACTCCTAAAACAATTCCCTTTTACACCTTAATGAACCAGACTAAACAAATAATAATTAAAGAATTTTTAAAATGTAAAATCATAAAATACTTACCACAGTAAAAATATTTAAATATTTTCCTGCCTTACATTTTTTCTTATCACCTTCATTAGAAACCTAAAAATAGAAAAGTAAATATTATTTTCTATCAAACACATGCCAGCATCAAAGGCAGTTAGAAACAGCCTCCTGGAGAATGTAAACATCTGAGATCAATCAGAACAAAACAGAAGTTAACAGAATATGACAATTGGGAAGTAAAGTTGGGCACTATTACAAATCTAACCTATGTAAATGATTGCATTCAGTGCATATGTCTGGTGCACCATGGCACACTCATCTCCTGCTCCTGGACCCTGCCTCTCCCACTTCCCTGTGACCAAGGGCAAGTCATGTCAGCCCCCCTCTTTGAGTCTGTTCCTTATATGTACAATAACAATGCCCATAAGGAAGATTTCTAAGGAATATGAAGGATAATCCACATCAGAGGCTCTAAAATAGTTCTTGGAAAAACTTTCAATGTTTTAACATTATAGCCTCTCACATAATTAAAAAATATGCCACTCACCACATCCACCCCTATTATTTATTGTATTTCTTATAACTCTTATTGAAAAGATGCATAGACTAATGTGTAATGGGTGAGAGGAGCTACCCAGACATGTAAGATGGAAGTCCAAAGTGAATTCTTCATTTGTTTGTTCAACAAACATCTCAACGTGAACTTTGTCAGGTATTTTGCTGGGTTCTGGAATTCTCTCCTATACAGAACAGACCCAGTTTCTCTCAAGGAGTGTCTTATCTACCAAGGCTCACACCACAACACAGGAAAGCAGCCTGAAGTGACAGACACTGGTTTTTACTGGGCTGGGGGTATAACATATCTTAAGTGGCAGAATTAGGTGTAGAAGATTCTGGTGGAAAGGATGGCATCATAGGGAATGGTGATTAGCACTGTTATTAGGGTGCACACAAGACAGCAATAAACAGGAGGGCCTTGAAGAAAAGACTGTTTGTGCCCTTTCTGAAATGCACTGATTATCTTCAAACTGAAAACTGAGAAAGATTTTAGCTTTAACTTCAACTCCAATATCTTTTTATTGTCTTTCTTTTCTTTCTCTCTTTAAAAGTGAGAGAAGTACCAGCAGGAAAAAGAACCACCCCCTCACCACATGGTGGTGGTAGAAGAGACAGTGATGAGTTTCACACATTTTTGCCTTTAATTTTCCCAATATTCTTATAAAGACAGTATTCTTCTTCTCACAAATTAGGAAGCTGAAGTTTGGAGAAGTTAAATAGATTTTAAATGTACACATTTAATCTGATTTTTATTTCTTTTAGGTTTTTGTTTTTCTGGAACTAGACAAAACAGCTCTAAAGTACTCATGAAAAGATAAACAAGCAAGAATTGCCAGGAATGTGAAAAGCAAGAAGTGGAAAATAGTTAGTTTTAAAAGATATTAAAACTTTTATAAAACCAATAATGTGATACTGGTACATGAAGAAAAAGACTAATAGCATACAAACCCAGAGACACTCCAGTACATCCAAAAGTTAACAATACAATAAGAGTGTTCAAAGAAGGGCTCTAAAACCAACAGATAAAAATAACAGGCACACAGAAAAAGATAAATTTGAACTTACACATCATTCTGAACACCAGAATAAATCCTAGTTTGAACATTTAAATGTAAAAATGATGCAATAAAAGTACTAAAAAAAAACATGGGCAAATTCTAAAAAAACTTGGAAGTGTTTCAGAGACTTAAAATGCAGATACCATAATAAGTAATATAAACTGTGAAATTAAAAGAAAAAAAAATGCAAGACTTCTGTATATTAAAATATGTGAAGGTAAATGAAATATAAGTGAAAATCTGGGGAAAACTACAATTTATATCACACAAGACTAATCTCTCCAATTTATAAATTTCTAGAAATTGAGAAGGGAAAAAAAAGGAATCCAAAACAAAAATGTGGAAAACACATGAACAGAGCATTCACAGTAAAAGAAATACAACTAGTTTTTAATGCTCAGCCTCATTAATAATGATAGCAATGCACATTAAAACTACTCTATATTGATAATTCTCATCTATCAAACTGTTAACAAATTCAAGGGTTGTAAACATAGTACATTGGAAAGGCGCCAGGAAAATAGGAACTCTCTCATACACTGCAATCTGCCCTCTTTTATCTGTGGTATCCAGACTGGATTCGACAATCATAGGTGAAAATATTTTTTTAAAAATTGTCATACTGAACACATACCAAATTTTTTCCTTGTCAATAGTCCCTAAACAATAATAACTATTTACATGGCATTTACATTGTATTAGGTATTCTATGAAATCTAAAGATAATTTAAAAGTATGTCGAGGATGTGCATAAGTTACATGCAAATACTAAGCCTTTTTATGAAAGAGACTCGAGCATCCTTGAATTTCAGTATTCACAAACAACCAATCCTTCAGGGATAACAGGAGAAACTGTACTTGTGGGAGTTCAAAATGGTGCAATACTTAAGAAAGGAAGTATTTAACAAAATTATAAATGCAATGCCCACTGGTGAAGTGATCCCACTTCTAGGAATATATCCCACAGATGCACCTGCACATGTATAAAATGATATGTATACAAGCTGTTTCACCACAATATGGTATGTGATAAACATAGAGATGGCCCAAATACCCACCAAGGGGGCTGGTGAAATAAACAAGGTACTTAATAGATGTTGTTTAAACAAAGCTGTTGTTAAAAAAGTGTTTTCTATAAACAAATATTATATTCTTTCTAAATAAATACTAAAAGAAAAATATCTCAAGAGCATATAAAGAAAAAGCCATGCAACAGAATTAGTAACATAGTATGCCACATTTTATATAAAAAGAATATAGTATACTGGCATTTCTCCTACTATAAAAGGAAACAATTGACATCTATGAGAAATAAATTAAAAGAGGTTATCTAAGAAAGAGGAGTGAAGGGGGGGGGACTTGTTGGAAATCAGATTTTCCCAAGCATGCCTGTCATTTTAACTTTTGAACCATAAAAATATGTTATCTATATTAAAGGAATTTTTAAACATTAAAAAGAATACTTACAGAAAGAAGAGAAAGAGACACCTATAAATAAGACTTAAAACCAAGCTTTAAAGAGCTTTTTTGTTCTGAAATTAGATGCTGAAAAGCAATCTTAGTATGGTCATCACAAAAAAAAAAAAATGCTTTTTTCCCCTTCAATCAAGTTAAAGGATATGATGGTCTGTTTTTTAAAAAGCTATTTGAAGGAGTAGGAAATTGGGAAAGAGGAGAGAAATGTAAAATGAGGGCACTCTAGTATAATGGTTCTTCATGTATCATTCCTGTACCAGTAGCATCAGCATCATGTGATAACTTGTTAAAATTAAAATTCTCAGGCTCACACCCAGACAACTGAATCAGAAAATTTGTACTAGTCCAGCAATCCTGGTAATACCCTCAAGCATGAGAGTCACATATGTTGTCTGGTGCTTCCCACAGGTTCACAACAGCACTAGTCTGCATTTCAAACAAGCTCCAGGACCTAGGACCACACTTGGATAAGCAAAGCTGAAGTCCTTCTAGAGAAAAAAGTATGTAACCTTTATATGGTTGAGTTTCCTATGAAATCTGTCCTCAGTATCAAATGAAAAAAGTCCTTTTACAGGCTTCCTAGCCAATATATATATATATATCATGGAGCTACTTTCCCACATAAACTATGTACACAGAGAATAAATGTTTTCAAATACATTCTTATAAAAAAATAACAACTGTGAATCATCAAAATTCAACTTAAGGATGTCTTAAAAAAAGTATAAGTGGACCTACAAGCTTTCAGAAATAGGAGAAACAAAGATAATCCATATTTCATAAATTTTGCTTGTGTTTTCTGAACAACTTAACCTCAAATGCATTAACTGCCCACCATGTGCTCTCCATGCAAAAGCACCAAGAAGTTTGTTTCCCTCAAACACTTTTCAAAAAAAAGGTACTCATGTTTATGAATGCCAATCCTTCATTTGTTTTACATGAGGAGAAAGATCTCTATAGAATCTTCTGAGTAAAGAATTCTAGTTTAAACAGAAGTATTTATAAGTCAAATATAGTGGCACATGCCTATAATCCCAGCATCTCTGGAGGCCGAGACAAGAGAATCTCAAATTCAAAGCCAGCCTCAGCAACAGTGAGGCACTAAGCAACTCAGTGAGACCCTATCTCTAAATAAAATATAAAATAGGGCTGTGGGTGTGGCTCTATGCCAATGAGTTCAATCCCTGGTACTCACCACCTCCCCCCCCAAAAAAAAAGAAGGATAAAGAAATGTGTATCTTCATTTTGCAAGTCACCATTGAATAGTTTTTGGTGCTAAAAATTAACTAATAAATTGACATTTTTATATATTTCCTATTTCACTGCCTCTGAGATGCCATCACCTTTAAGACACTAGAACATTCTCATTCTAAGTATCACCCAGAAGAAAAACTGCCATGTGGTTACAACATGCCAATTTTAAGATTCCATCCATCTCAGATGTACATCTTAAAAATCAATGAAATGCCTTAATTATAAACCACAGAATTGTAGGGTAAATTATTTGTTTTCCTCCTAGCTAACTTTTATGTCTCTCAAATGTAAAACACCATAAAGGCAAGCGTGTTTTGTCCATTGAAAACACATCCTCTATGCTTAGAAACTGAAACATTTTCCAAATCATTGTAATTTGTTATTTATTTAGTTTACTTAGGAACATGTGAATATGCAAAAAAGGAATGATTTTTAACAGTATTTTTAACAGTACTGACTTCTTTTACTCTGGAACATTTTACTTGCTCAAAATAATAAAAATAATTATTTTCAACTTGGCTAACTTCTCATGTTAAAGAGATTCAATATATCTCTAGACAACTGAAAATGTATCCTCTTCCAAGAAGCCTTTACTTAAATGTTTGTTTTCATAGCACGTTTCAATAGTAATAAGCAAAAAACACCTTACAAGATTTTTAAAAAATCAAAATAAATATCCTTTTTAGAGTTAAACAAGTTGAAAAAATTTTTGTTACACTTTAGCTAGTTTAAGCTAAACTTTATTTTAATTTTTCTCTATCATAACTAGCAGTGTTTCAAATGAAAAGATAATTTGTAATGAGTCATACCATGAAGACTGGTATATGTACATTTATGTACATTTCCCAAATTTGCTAATATGAACACCAGTAAGTAGAAAGGGTTATTTTAAAAGTGATTACAGCTCAGCATGTTGCTGCTTGCTTGTAATCCCAAAAATCTGGGAGGCTGAAGCAGAAGGATCCCAAGTTTGAGACTGCTTCAACAGCTTCAGAAGATCCCATTTCAAGAAGGGGGAAAAGGGCTGGAATTCAGTGAGAGATTGCCTATGGGTTCAATCCAATCCCTATAAGTAACCCAGCCCCTAAGTGATGACACAAATGTATATTCTACTCAAATCAGACCTGCTATCATACACACTGCTGTCACTTCCCAACTCTTTTCTCACATCAAACTGATAAAATGATTCTAGTGTTTAGTTGTCAACATTTCTAATGTGAATTCCCATCAAACACAGACAAAATTTTATGACAGGAAATAACCTTGCCTCCCAAGATTCTAGAATAATTGACAAAAGTGTCACTAACCAAGACCATGTTTTTGTTATATGTCAGACACTTCAGAAAAAATGATAATTTTCCCAGAAAAAAAGTTATCAAAGAGTTTGGGGGA
Source organism: Spermophilus citellus (assembly GCF_964194105.1). Lineage (NCBI taxonomy): Eukaryota > Metazoa > Chordata > Mammalia > Rodentia > Sciuridae > Spermophilus > Spermophilus citellus. Next base: position 85,069 of record NW_027672829.1, on the reverse strand, counting down.
CACACTGGGGAATCTAGTGTTTGGGGGCCAGGATCTAGGCTTCACACAATGCTTGGGTGGGATGGATCTGTATCATCAAGATTCATCCTGGTCACAAGAATTTTGATCTTAAAAATGGTTTAATCAAGCCCACTTTAATGAGCATTTCTTTAAGACACAATATGTAAAAGTTTTCATAGGACACCCCACAGCTTGCCTCAAATTATGTAAGACAAACTAATAAGGGATGCTTCAGGAGAATAAGGAAATTGAAAATTAGTGCTCATTTCTTCACACTACACATTAACTCAACATAAATTTAAAATTATAACAAGTATACATAGACTAGTATATATGCTAACAGTATGAGATGGCACATAAATCTCACCCTAATGAATCCAAAAATTTCAATCTTGTTAATATTTTACTGTTATTACTAGCAACTGAAGGAATTCATTACTGTTCCTTCAAGTAGCAATACATCAAAGCACAAAACACAAAGAATGTGTTGCGACATGGTGGGAAATGGGATCCATGCAAGGGCCATAGTATGACCTGTGGATAGACTGAGGCAGCCTGTAACTGACCTTGGCATGTCATCCCTACTTCAATGTAGCCTCTGCTTTTTATTAGCTTAAATAAGATTATCCCAATGCTAAGTGTTATCTCCCTAGTTTCCATCTTCATCTCCCTCTTTGATTTTCTTGTTTGAACTAGATCCTAATATTTTTTTTTAACCAACTCAAACTTCTTCATTAGCAGCAGTTGCAAGCACTTGAATGCATGCTGTCTTCCACCACAGCTGAAAGTTCTGGTTATAAGTGAGACAGCACTGCATATCATACATTGTTCTCCCTTTATTTCTCTTTTACATGTAAGTGAAAGTATCATACCCACTTTCACTTACGTGTGTAAGTAGGTTCTGTTATTTATGAACCTCGCTGCTCAGTAGCAAAGTAGGCTCCTTAAATGTTCAACACAAGGAGAGGAGCCTTGATTTTGTGGTTGACAACTAACTGTACCAGACTAGAATCACTTGCTTCAAAGGGAATCAAAGTTTCCTTTGACTGAGGCAAGCCTTGGGCTCTAGTATTCCACTTTCATTGGGCTACTGACCCCACCCTAGCACACAACGGTCACTCTAACCCCACATCTGCTCTCTCACACTGGGCCAAATAATAGTTTAGGGGTGGAAGACCTTCTGGGAATCAGACAAAAGGCGTGGAAAAAGCCTGTCCCAACAAACTCACATACCATGCTGCATCCAATTTTAGAGTGGGTCCCAGACACACCCTCTGAAGCCCCACCAGGACCCCAGAAAACCAGCTGCAAGCAGTGCTGGGAGTAAAGCCTGATACAAGGAAGGGGCACTGGCCTGCACAGTGTGTTGAAAGCCCCATCCCACCACGTTCCAGCAGTGCAACTTTGGGCAGGGCGCTGCCCCTCTCTGTGCAGCCAGAGCATGGAAGTGCACAAGTGCCTGGCACACAGCAAAGTGGAGCTGCCATGGCCAGCAGTGCCAACCCCGCCACCCTGGGAGACTGAGGCGGGACCAGGGTGGCACCAATCGCCAGGTCTGACTAGGCAGGGGGACTGGCCCCTGGCCTAGCCACACCACCACGCGCAGGTCTGGGATGGTGTAGATCCGGCGGCGCCGCTGCAGCCGCTGGGCGTGGGGGACTGCCTCCAAAGATGCTGGCCACCTGCCTACCGCCCTGCTCCCCTTGCCAGGGGCGTTGATCTCAGCCACTCTCACCCTTCTCAGCCCCCAAGGGCCTTTATGCCACCCACAGCCCGCCGCTCACCTCTCATGGTGCCTCTTCCGCCGGCTCTGCAGCCAAAGCGGTGAGATCTCCCGAGACTTTGGTCCTCCTCTCACTACCCCGCCCTCACCGCTGAGCAAACCTGGCCTGGAACAAACTTGGCCCCTCCCCTTTACACTGCCAACTGCCCCTGCTGGTCTGGACTAGCTGTTCCTCTGACCTTCTATCTATAGCCCCGCCCCTGAATCCACTCCGCCCACCCCGTGACCCCAAAGGATTAAAACCCAGGTGCTAGGCAGCTCCTTGGTCTAACATGGCCACCAGGTGTTTGTGCGCATTTGCCTGCCCAGGTCCTGGACCTGGGAGCCTCAGCCCCAGCTTGGACCACGGGAAAAGTAGTAAAAATAGTAATCATAGCAGCTGAGATCTTTAACAACACCCCTTGGGTCCTCACAAACGCCCTAAGAGGGTATTACTGTCCTCCCTATTTCACAGTGGAAAAATTGGTGTGGCAAGATTAAGCAATGGGCTCCAATCACAAAGCTAGGAAGTGGCAAGAGACAACATTGGAATCTGGGCTCCTCAGGTGTCCATACCAGTGCCCTCCATGACAACCCCCAGGCCCTCTCCCTGCTTGCACCAAGGGCACTGCCTGCTAGCCCTAGTCTTTACTCCCCACTCCATCTCTGGCCCCAGTGTTCACCAAGGTGAACAGAGACACACGCCTAGGAGGTCATTTGCTACAATACACCTGGTCTGGATAAAATTGTTATCAATAAAATGTTTCAGCTTCATTGCGTGAATTTCCTAAGGCCTCCCTGTGATATTTCTTTGGCAGGACCCAGAAAACCATGAGACTGTATTGAATTCTGTAGTGTCCTTGGGTAACATTTTGCTGATACAAAGTACGATGGAATGGCATAGAGGACATAAAATATACATGATGTTAGGGAGAAGACACATGGAACTTCTTCCCAGGGGAATTCATAATAATTGTTTCTAAAGAAGAGGAGCTAAAATTTATTGAAGATATATATTCTTCCAGTCCTGGAGATGAAGAAACTAGCATAAGTGTTCATAATTAGTCAGAATTTGAACCTGAGTCTGAGTTTGATTCTGTTCCACAAGACAGCATAGTCTACTTCTTCTGGATCAGGTTCTGTAAAATCATGAGCCTTGAAGGTTCAGTTTACCCCTTTGTTGGAGTCTTCCTGGGCTACAGCAGCTTACATGATAGTTATGTCTGTTAGAATATGCAGGTCCACTCACCCTCCAAGATAGTTCACTCTCTAGGAAATAATTCTGCTATATGATCCAGAGCATATGAGTTCCCTTCTCCATATAAACCCAACCCAATCCACCAGCTGAAAGAGTGGGTAAGGAGGTGAAATCACATCAAAGGGGCAGCTACAAGGTGCCTAGCACAGCTCCAAGTGCTGTCCACTCACTAACTCATTTAGTCTGATAATTCTGGATCCATTAGGATAAGCAGCACTGGGCTGACAGCAGCAGGAGTTGAAGCAAGGGAAGGCTCCTGGCACGTGGCACTCCAGGGAAGCAAGGGAGAAGCAGTCATTAGTTCATGTGGTCAAGCCTGCATGTGGTTTGGGGCATTTTCCTTTGAAGCTTAGCCTCAAGTTCTTTTCTCCAGCCCTATCAATGATTCATTGGGATGCCTAACATCCTCTAGTGCACCACCCTTTCTACTTAAAACAGCTAGTATTTCTACCCCAGAACACTGGCCTCTCATAAGCCAAAGCCCATTAGAGCCCAGGATATTTTGGGAAAGCTTGCTAGAGACAATGGTAAGAGAAAATTTATCTGCTTTAAGGGAGAGCCCCGGCAGATGAGGTGGCACATGCCTGTTTTCCCAGGTACTTGGAAGGCTGGGCTGGAGGACGGCAAGTTTAATTTTAGCCTATGCAACTTAGTGAGGCCATATCTCAATAAAAATGATTTTCAAAAGGGCTGGAGATGCAGCTTAGTGGTAGAGTGAAGAAAGCAGGAAGAAACATCAGCTTCTTACCTCCTCTGAGCCTCAGTGTTCTTACCTGCACAATGGCATGCTAATGTCACCCTGGCACCTGATATTCAGGTAGTCAAGCATATTGGTAGCTAAAGCACTTAGTACAATGCCTGGTACCTGAAAACATTCAAAAATGGTTCTTCTTGTTTCCTTTTCCCAGACCCTGTGCTATGGATGCAAGAAGATTCTATGAGATGTAATTTTGTCTCTAAGAACTCAAGATCAAGTGAAAAACACAATGAACCATCTAGTATATGGGGGTAGGTTAAGAAGAGCACAGAGTGGGCACTTAAACCTGATGAGGGTATCAGGGGGGAGTCCTCCTGCAGAAGGTGACATTCAAAAGGAGATTGAAAAATGACTGCCTTTTCTACTTAGCAATCCCACCAAAAGCATATTAGAGCCTCACTTGACATCATTGATTTCCATGACTCCCATAGACCCTGACTTATTCATTCATTCATTCATTCAATCAATCAACTAAGTATCCATAAACACCTCCTGGTGATATGATATAATTTGAGCATTAAAATGGGGCTTGTCAGTCACTTTCCAGTCATTGAGTCCACACCCTGGTCCCAGCTGGCTCCAGGCAGAACTGTCCATGGGAAGTGTCCATGGGAAGCCAGCATTATAAAAGGGAAGATGAGCATGGAGGTTCCCTGTCTAGACTGTGACCTTTGCCAACCTGCTTCATGGCTCTGCCCTTCATCCATCCTGTTAACACGGGGAGGTGACCTTTTTCTCATTGGAAAAGTGAAGATGCTGAGGCCTAGAGACACTGTGTATTTCCATGGTGCCTTGCACTTTGTCTGGGAGACCTGGAGGAAGGCATTATCTGCCATAGAAGGACCCACCATAAGCACGCTCTCCCTGCAGCTTAGGTTTGTGGAGCTAAGCTGCTTCTGGAGGTCTGTGACTCCCTCAGTATTCCTCCCAGACTCAACCTCTGTTGTGAGCAACTAGAACTTGCCTGCAAATGGCTGCTCCATGACCCATGTTCTCTTGGTTTGAAAAGTTGTTCAACAAAAGACTTCATTGTTTCAAAATTCTTTTCTCTCTGTTTCATCAAGGTGGTGTGGGGTTGTAGAAGGGAATCCAAGACCTCAAACTACTGCTCTGTAAGCCCTCATCAGCCTCTGGACAGTGATCTCCTTGCCCTCTGTCACTAACTCAGAAGGCTACAGTTGCAGGGCCTAAGACTGCTGGACTCCTAAATAGTGGTGGTCCACTCAGTCCACTCCAGGCACCTTCCAGTTAACCAGCCCTACTTTTCTGATGCTGATTTTCTGCTAGAAAACTTGTTGCATCATTTTCCACAATAGTCGAGGTATGGAAACAACACAAATTTCCACCTATGGAAAAATAAGGAAAGAAAATGTGGTATATACAAACAATAAAACATTATGTAACCTCAGAAAAGAGGAAATCCTGTCACATACCACAATTTAGATGTACACAGAGGTCACTATGCTGAGAAGAATAAAAGCCTGATGCAAAAATACCACTATGTAATATGTAGACATCTGTATGTATCTTAAGTAGTCAAATTCCTACAACAGAAAGAATTGTAGCAGCCAGGGAATGGAGGAGAAGGCAAATGGAGAGCTTTTGAATGAATGGGGGTTTCAGTTTTGTAAGAGGAAGAATTTCTAGAGATCTGTTCCACAACAATGTGAATATAGTTAACACTACAAACTGGTCACTTTAAAGATGGCTATGTTGGGAAATTTGATGTGGTTTTCAACCACAATTAGAATTAATGAAAATATTTCTTTATCTTTCAGATTTGCAAAAATTAAATGCCTGGCAACAGGGTGAGTGGTTATATTGAAGAGAAATGGAAACATCTCTACTCTGTGGAGATACCAGTGAAGTCAATATGACTATTCTAAGGGGCAATTGAAAATTAGATACACAGATTCTACTACCAGCAATTTCTCTTCTCATTATTTATCCTAGGGCAGGCACAAAGATTTTCATTGTTATAAGAGCAAAAGTTGGAGGCAATCTAAATGACCATTAATAGGGGAAAAATAAAGAAAATTGGCATATACTCACAAAATAATGAAGAAATCAGACCTATACCAATGTAAATCTCAAAAACATAATATTGAGTAAAGAAAAGTGGGTTATACAATAAAACAGACAGCATGCCATTCAAAAGAGTACAAAATGCTAATAATCATTTTCTGTATATAGAAATAAAAATAAGGCAATGGACAAAATAGTTAATCAGATGATAAAACTTATGAATTTCTAGTGTACCAGTCTTGAGATGCTACCAGTGATCCCGGCTTATGCCTTTGTGGAGATCCATCTACAATGAATAGAGCTCAGCTCTATCCTATTCATTTAACAGAGTCCTAATAGGATTCTCTGAAAGTGGCTTCCAAGAATATAATATAAGAAATATAAGAAATGCTACTTCCTCCTTGATCTCTGGTTTTCCCTATTACTCATTATGAAGGAAGTCAGCCCCCACACTCTGAAGATACTCAGGCAGGTTGTGCAGAAGCCTGGAAGATAAAGTACTGAGTGCTCCTGCCAACTGACAGCACCACCTTGAGCCTCCTTAGAGGTGGATGCACAATTATCAGTCAAGCCTTCAAATGACTGTAACCCATGAGACAGAATGAATCAGAAACACCCATCACCAGAAGCATAATATGCCCAGAAAACACTTCTCTGTCATGCATTGAGATCCCTCATTTCTTGACTTGGAGATAGTGAAGATTGTGGGAGAGCAAGGAATAGGGCCATGGTTGTGTTCAGGACTTCAGCCATGCTGCTCACAAGTATGTGGTCCAGGGCACTCACTTCAGTACTCTGAGCTTGTTTTAATATTATAAACAGGGTGTAGAAATAGCCCAGTACAAGGCTGGTGTGATATTCAGATGAAATATTCACAGCTGCTGTGAAAAAAAATAATTTAATTGTTCCAGGTCAAGTTCACATTCAGACAAAGCAGGCCTTAGCTCTCTCCAATCTGGTCCAAAAAATTTATTGGAGTCAAGCTAGATGTCACCAGCCAGCCTGGAGTTTAGAGGCCTTCCCTCAAATGTCATCCATACCAAAACCCAAACCCTTCTCAATGTCAGCCACACTGAATCCCAACCTCTTTTAAAAATTCAAGATCAGATAACCAAATTTATATTGTGTTATGATTAGGGTGGCAAATAAGTTTGGAGTTGGGTCTGAGTAAATGTTTGTTCTAGGTTTGTGGTCAGGTGTTAGTCACTGAATAGGTGTGAAGGTTTTAAAGGATGGGGTGGATGTTAAAGAAAAGTAAGTACATGGTGTGTGTTTCTAGGATAAGGTAAGAGATAGGAGATAGGAAATAGGGTTATTGTTTTGTGATTAGGAGTAGAAAACATAGGTCAGGGTCAGGATCAAACCAAGACTTTTTAGAATTCAGCATTTCTGAGACACTATCCTCTATAGTATGTTAACCTTGACTACCACCTCTTATGAATTTCTCTCTAACCCTACACCTCTTCTCTCACAGCTTCCTGTGTATCCCTATATCACATCTCATTTGGCCTGTGGTGTGCCCTCCACTCCCTCCTTTTACCAACACTATGTATCCCTCAATATTCTCTTTTCATCTCCTACTATGGACACTCCACCAGAAATATTCATCTCTAGTTGTATAGCCCCCCACATTCTTTTTTCATCTTTTCACTTAGCCCTCCACCACCTCCTCTCACAGCTTTCTGTTTAGCCCTCCACAATCTTTTCTCATCTCTTTCTGCTCTTGCTGCACACTCTTCCATCACCTCTTCTCAAGGGCCCATGAGTAGCACTTGACCATCTCCTCCTCCTGTTTTTTTTTTTTTTTAGCTGAGATACCCAGCCTAATTCTGTCTAAAGATTAGGAGCCATCTCATCACAAATTCATGAAACGTTCATTTATGTTCTACTATAAAATACTAAAATTTCTATTCGATCTGATCATAATTTGATGTTTAAAAAGCTTGTCAAGGACTTTTGCTCATGCTTTGAATTTATCTGTTCCCAGCTCTTCCTGACCAGATAACATCCCTCCTTGAAATCCCAGCTGCTCCTCATAAATTCTGATATTGGAATCTAAATTTACTCCCTACCTTGAGATTTTAAATTATGTAGATTAAAATAATACAATACAATACCAGCCATTATATTATGTTTGCCAGAACCCTGTTAGCTATAAGTTCCCAAGACACCTGCCTTTGTAACTTTTTGTGCTATAAAAACTTCCCTGCACTCAGACAAGCTGCTGTCCTCTAGCCCACATTTTCGGGCAAGGTTGTAGTGATCAGCTGTCTTGTGTACACAATATAACTTTTCTTTAATTTGGTTTAAAATTGGCATCAGTGGTCTTTTCTTTGCATTGTGGGTTCAACAGTAGCACTCTAACCTCACTTCTCTTCCTATTCTCTGCAGCCATCCACCTTTCAACTTCTGTGTCTTCCTATACCAACTGCTCTCATCTCCTGTATATCTGTGCTCAACCTCCTAGCCAGCAACCTGTGTAACCCTCAAACACAATTTCTTACAGGCTACTGTGTAGCCCTCCACCACTGCCTCTCTCTCCTTCTTGTTTATGCATCCACATCCTTCTCCTTCCCCACACTGTATAACTCTCTACAAACTCTTCTCATCCCTTGTGCAGACCTCCATCAATTCCTCTCATCTTTTCCTTTTGTTCCTTTATGATTTCTTCTCATCTATGTGGCCCTATACCACCTCCTATTATCTCTGTCAGTCTCCACAACCTCTCCTCATTCTCTACTGTGGATTATACTACCACTGCCTCACATATATGGCATGCCCTACCTTTTCTTGTCTCATGGCCCCAGTTAAGCCCTTTATCACCTCTTCTCACATCTTCCAGCATAGCTCTTCATGGATCCTGTCATCTCCCATTTATCCCTAGACCACCTCTTCTACTTCTTCATGTTTAGCCACACAACCACAACTCATGGCCCCAAGAAAGCCCTCCCCCACCTTTGTTCCCTCTGTGTAATCCTGGTTAGATTACATAAAATACCCAGTACAACATAACAACATGTAACAGGTTAAAGAGTAATGACAAAGAAAATTTATTTTTCACTATTTTCTTTAAAATTTTATTGAAAAAATAATGTATTCTCCCACCTCTTTCTCTTTGGCCTAGTAATTCTGCCTACACCACCTTTTCTCAAGGGTGCTGAGAATCCCTCCTCTACCTCCTCTTTGTCTTCCTGGTTAGCCCTCCACTATGTCCTCTCATAGCCCCTGTGTATTCCTCCACTACACCACCTCCTCCAAAACCCTCCTCCTCCTTCTCTCATGGCCTCCAGTGTACTCATGTGTCATATAATCACATATTCTGTGCAGTGCTCCTCATCTCCTTTTGTGTTTCCCTCGACCATTTTTTTCCTTCATCTCCTGTTTTGCTCTGTGTCACCTCATATCATACCCTGTATAGCCCTCACCTCTTCCTTTTATCTCCTATGTAAATCTCTACCATTTTATCCTTTGGCCTTCTTGTGTAACTGTGTAATTGGCCTAATTATGAAGCCCTTCCCCACCTCCTCTTGGGACAAAAATGTCCTTCCCATACAAGATCAATTAGCCTCAACTCAGCTGTTTCTGGATTTTGACCGATACTGGAAGTTTTTGTTGTTGTTGTTGTTGTTTTATAATTCTCTATGTTTTCTAATGACTAATCAATGCAAATTATTTTTCAGTATTTCCTTTAAATTTTTATAAAAATAATATATTTACAATAATTTGAATTTAATTGTAAAATGAAATTACATAATTATAATTTACCAAATGGAACTACTTTTAATGCTCTTAATGTCCAACTTGTTAACTAGAATGATTCATTTAATTAAGATTAAATCTCTCAAACAGTTTAAACTCACTAGCTGGTATTATTTCCTCTTAGCCAGTGAGAATACAAGGGCCAGAGTTAGGAGGTGTTGCTGGAACCAGAGTTCACCTAACCTTTTGCAGAGGGTCAGCATCACCAGAAATCTGGCTTTTAACTTCCAGCTTCAATGGGTTCCAGAATCCCCATAAACATCAAAACCCCAGGGATGCTTATGTCCTTCATAGGAAATGTCATAGTAGTTGCACGTAATCTTTGCATACCCTCCTGAATACATTAAACATCTGTAGATTACATAAAATACTCAGTACAACATAAACAACATGTAACAGGTTAAGCAATAATGACAAGGACAAATGTAGATTTATTACTACTGATAATACTTTTTATAATATGTTGCAGCTAAGTTTAGTTGAATATGAGAGTGTACAACCTGCACATATGAAGGACCAGCTGACCTGTAAGCCCCTGAGAGAGTAAACAAACATTTAAACTTGGCCAAACCAGGAGGAGTGACCACAGCCTCAGGAAAGTGGTGGTCACTTCTCTAACATGATGCTTAACTAGCACTAGAGCTGTTGCTGAGTCTTGTAGTCTCACAAGTAACCTGCAAGGTTTAGCTGCAGCTGAGGTGTGTGATAGAGTCAGGTGCACACACCCTGTCCTTTTCTAGTGGGATGCTGTTTGCATACCCATGGGCCTTTATGCCACTTTACTGAAAGATTTACAGGCTCTTACTCCCTTAAGCAAAAGATCCTGGGTTGTTTACAATTCCATAAAAGCTTAGCATTGTTCCACTTTTCTCCTTCCCCTAGGACTACTTTGAAATTAACCACCATTTGAAATCTATTTTATTATTTAGATGACTGAAATTCTAGCTAGGAGAATGCTTATAACTAACAGAAAGTTCCAGCCAATAACAGCAGAGAGACCAAAAATGACAAACACTATCTGTGACCTGAGAAGCTGACTTTGCAACCAATTGGTCTGCTTGTGTACTTTCATCTATTTTCTGTCAGGAAGTGCTGCCTGATCCTTTGCCCCTACTATGAAATTTTATGAAAATAAAAATCCAAATCCTATGAAGATAAAGTTTTCACCATTAGTTTTTGCAAACTTTAAATGAAAACTAAACTTGAACTGGAGAACTACAAAAATAATGTGAATACTAGTCTCTAGATTTCAAGTCCCTGTTACTAACTTCAGCAAGTTTGAAGCCAAATGCCACTTTATAATTTCCCATATTTTTCTGCTGGGAATTGGACCCAGGGCTACCACAGAGATATACATCAGCTTCTAACTTTAACTTTTAAAAAAGATTTGTAATATTGCTTTATACATCACTGATAGTTTCCAGTTTCATATTTTTAAAGACTAATTTCAGCACGTCAAAAACATGTTTTTATAGGCATATGCACGTGAAGCCAGAATTAGACAGGCAGTCAGTGAAGATAGGTAAATCAAGTTAGGTCGGTCAAGGAGATCAATTTTAAGTGAACTCTGGGAAGTTGGGGACATGTGCTCTGAGGAATCTTATCAAGAACCTGCCCCTGCTGCAATCTGTTGCCAACATAACCTGTCCCAGGAATCTCCCCTCCCTACAGGGAGCTATAGGTTTGTTAATGTGCCCTCGGCTACTCCATCCTGCCCTTTCCCCTTCTGCCCACCTTTTTCCCACCTTTGGGCCACCCCACAGAGCATTCCTGCACCTAGTCAAGTAAGCAGGAAGGAGAAACATAAGCAGGGAAAACAGAAGAACATAGGAAACCTAGGACATATAAAAAGGGCAGAACACCTTGCTTTTTGGGATATCATGATACCAGCTATGGCCCCCTTCTCCCTTGCTGGAGAAATCTATGTTACCCCTTTTTAAGTAAACCCTATTTTATATACTTGCCTCAGTATTCTTCTCTAATGTTCAAACTTCAACATGTGGGGAAGCAAGACTCATCACCGTTAACTGGAAATATCACACCCACAATGCAATTGAAATAACTTACAAGATGATGAAGCTTAAAAAGAAAGAACTGGAGATTACAAAGGCAGCTCTGAAACAGTCTTCCTTCTGAAATCAACTTTAGTATCAATTGCATATAATAAGACCATCCAGTTACTGCTCTAATTTTTAAATGTTGGAAAAAACAATTTGTGAGAAATCTAGATGAACAATGTACACAAAAGAATCTTTGTTTTTTTCGTGTTTCTGGAGCTTGTCATTTTATTTTTGTTAGTTTAATTTTGAATCAGTTTGCAATAAGCTACTCTCTAGTCAAATGGTATTGTTACTGCTGTTGGCCGGTGATGAGTCCTTGCTTCCCCAATGTTGAAGAATAACACCAGAAAAGCACACCAAGGCAAGGTCAGAGTAGAAATTAGAAGTTTATTAAAGGACAGCAGAAAAGACTTCTCCTGGAGGAAGAAGGGGACCCAAGAGGTGGAATCCGTTGAAGGGCAAATGTGTTCCCCTTTTTATACTTTTGGTGATGGAATGTAAGGGGAAAGGATTGGGACACAGGTGGGCCAAATAAGTAATCTGGCAGGAAGAACTTCATTATCACTTCTTTGGGATGGGCTATCTCCAAATCTGTTGGGGGCTGTTTCCTGGGTTCCATTAACATTTCTCTGGGGTAGACTTTGGCCTAGGGCCTTTCTGGGACTTCATTAACATTCCATGAGTTGTCCTGCATTTCCAGAATCATTGTCAGCATGGCCTCCATTTTAGATTTCACTCGATATGATATTAGACCCGATTTACCTAACTACACTGACTACCTAATTTTAATCTGGCTTCATTCCCCTCTCTAATTTGGGGAACTCCTTACTGCTGTAAGGAATGGGGACAAAGACCGCTCTGGCTTCTTCAGGCTGAAAAAGGGATGATGTGGGGCAAGCAGTTTGGAGTCCCCCTTTAAAAATCGGGTCCATGATAGAAGTCCGATTGAGAAGTAATAGGCTGGAGGGCCATTTGAGCAATGGGTGGTCTATAAGAGAAACAAGAATTCATTAGTATTGGAACCATATTGATGCAGCAATAAATACGACAGCACAGGAATATGCCAATGAGCATGATACCAAAGACAGAGACTAACAATGTTTTCCACCAGGAAGTACCGGAGAACCATGACAAAGTTGGTGAGGACATGGCTTTTATCTGAGTATGTAAATCTTTAAGGATATTTGTCACATTGCCAGAATTGTCAGGGATGTAAACACAACATTCAGTTTTAATAACAGCACAAGTACCACCTTGGGCTGCAGTGAGGACATCTAAAGTCATCCCATTTTGTAAGATGGCTTTTCTCATAAGTGTTATTTCAGTATTAAGGAGAGAGATACTTTCCTCAACATCATGGAGGGCAATTTGAGTATAATTGTTTAAAATCTCCACATGCCACATTACATCTTCTAAATCAATTTGTGGGATAAACAAAGAAGCTAGATGATCATACCAACGAAACACATATTGTCCCAATCTGTGTTTGAGATTGGGGAGGTTTGGTGGCTGAGTTATATTTGGGGTCCATCTCCCCTGCACCCAGTGGTACCCAATAGTACATCTTCCTATCCAGCCTGGGGGAAGCCAGGGCCATAGATTAGTTCCACATATCCATTGAGTCCCATTGGGTGCTGGCCAAATAGTTTTAGGTCTAGAAACCTAATTTGTTCCAAACCATATAGTTTGTAAAACTATAATTTGTTGACATTGTGACTCTGAGGTCCATCCTAATTCTTGAGTAGCATTAGGCCACGTGTCATAGGTATGGTTTCATTGTTCTCAACAGAGTGGGGCTTTTTGGTTTAAATGCCTAATATTGGGAGTGAGCCATAAATCTCTGTCCCAAATCTGATAATAACCATCTTTATATATGTGACATATTGATGGTGCAGGTAGCAGAAGGAGAGAATCAGATGGGCCTATATGGGATTTAACAGTAGTGGACGTCTGAAGGTTGGTCTGTTTTAAAGTGAAAATCTTTCCATGACCAGGTTGTGATAAATTTTCATTTTTTTTCATTTTATTTTTTTATTGGTTGTTCAAAACATTACAAAGCTCTTGACATATCGTATTTCATACATTAGATTGAAGTGGGTTATGAACTCCCAATTGTACCCCAAATGCAGATTGCAGAATCACGTCGGTTACACACCCACAATTTTACATAATGCCTTATTTATTAGTAATTGTTGTATTCTGCTACCTTTCCTATCCCCTACTATCCCCCCTCCCCTTCCCTCCCATCTTCTCTCTCTACCCCATCTACTGTAATTCATTTCTCTCCTTGTTTATTTTCCCATTCCCCTCACAACCTCTTATATGTAATTTTGTATAACAATGAGGGTCTCCCTTCATTTCCATGCAATTTCCCTTTTCTCTCCCTTTCCCTCCCATCTCATGTCTCTGTTTAAAGTTAATCTTTTCTTCCTGCTCCGCCTCCCTACTCTGTTCATAGTTGCTCTCATTATATCAAAGAAGACATTTGGTATTTGTTTTTTAGGGATTGGCTAGCTTCATTAAGCATAATCTGCTCTAGTGCCATCCATTTCCCTGCAAGTTCCATGATTTTGTCATTTTTTAGTGCTGCGTAATATTCCATGGTGAATAAATGCCACATTTTTTTTATCCATTCATCTATTGAAGGGCATCTGGGTTGGTTCCAAAGTCTAGCTATTGTGAATTGTGCTGCTATGAACATCGATGTGGCAGTATCCCTGTAGCATGCTCTTTTAAAGTCTTCAGGGAATAGTCCGAGAAGGGCAATAGCAGGATCAAATGGTGGTTCCATTCCCAGCTTTCCCAGGAATCTCCATACTGCTTTCCAAATTGGCCACACCAATTTGCAGTCCCACCAGCAATGTACAAGTGTACCCTTTTCCCCACATCCTCACCAGCACTTGTTATTGTTTGACTTCATAGTGGCTGCCAATCTTACTGGAGAGAGATGGTATCTTAGGGTGGTTTTGATTTGCATTTCTCTGACTGCTAGAGATGGTGAGCATTTTTTCATGTACTTGTTGATTGATTGTATATCCTCCTCTGAGAAGTGTCTGTTCAGGTCCTTTGCCCATTTGTTGATTGGGTGATTTGTTATCTTCTTGTCTAATTTTTTGAGTTCTTTGTATACTCTGGTATTAGGGCTCTATCTGAAGTGTGAGGAGTAAAAATTTGTTCCCAGGATGTAGGCTCCCTATTTACCTCTCTTATTGTTTCTCTTGCTGAGAAAAAACTTTTTAGTTTAAGTAAGTCCCATTTGGTGATTCTTGTTATTAACTCTTGTGCTATGGGTGTCCTATTAAGGAATTTGGAGCCCGGCCCAACAATATGTGGATCGGAGCCAACTTTTTCTTCTATCAGATTCAGAGTCTCTGATTTGATATCAAGCTCCTTGATCCATTTTGAGTTAACTTTTGTGCATGGCGAGAGAAAGGGATTCAGTTTCATTTTGTTGCATATGGATTTCCAGTTTTCCCAACACCATTTGTTGAAGATGCTATCCTTCCTTCATTGCATGCTTTTAGCCCCTTTATCAAATATAAGACAGTTGTAACTTTGTGAATTAGTCTCTGTGTCCTCTATTCTATACCATTGGTCCACCCGCCTCTTTTGGTACCAGTACCATGCTGTTTTTGTCACTATTGCTCTGTAATATAGTTTGAAATCTGGTATCGCTATACCGACTGATTCACACTTCCTGCTTAGAATTGCTTTTGCTATTCTGGGTCTTTTATTTTTCCATATGAATTTCATGATTGCTTTATCTATTTCTACAAGAAATGCCATTGGGATTTTGATTGGCATTGCATTAAACCTATAGAGAACTTTTGGTAACATCGCCATTTTGATAATGTTAGTTTTGCCTATCCATGAACAGGGTATATTTTTCCATCTTCTAAGATCTTCTTCTACTTCTCTCTTTAGGGTTCTGTAGTTTTCATTGTATAAATCTTTCACCTCTTTTCTTAGGTTGATTCCCAAGTATTTTATTTTTTTTTTTTGAGGATATTGTGAATGGAGTGTTTTTCCTCATTTCCGTTTCAGAAGTTTTGTCGCTGATATACAGAAATGCCTTTGATTTATGCATGTTGATTTTATATCCTGCAACTTTGATGAATTCATTTATTAGTTCTAGTAGTTTCTTTGTAGACCCTTTTGCGTCTTCTAGGTATAGAATCATGTCATCTGCAAATAGTGATAATTTAAGTTCTTCTTTTCCTATTTTATGCCTTTAATTTCTTTTGTCTGTCTAATTGCTCTGGCTAGTATTTCAAGGACTAAATTAAATAGAAGTGGTGAGAAAGGGCATCCCTGTCTTGTTCCAGATTTTAGAGGCAATGCCTTCAACTTTTGTCCATTCAGAATGATGCTAGCCTGAGGCTTAGCATAGATAGCTTTTACAATGTCAAGGGTTCCTGTTATCCCTAGTTTTTCTAATGTTTTGAACATAAAGGGATGCTGTACTTTGTCGAATGCTTTCTCTGCATCTATTGAGATGATCATATGGTTCTTATCCTTAAGCATCTTGATGTGGTGAATAACATTTATTGATTTCCGTATATTGAACCATCCTTGCATCCCAGGGAAGAATCCTACTTGATCATGGTGCACAATTTTTTTGATCCATTTTTGTATTCGATTTGCCAGAAATTTACTGAGGATTTTGCATCTAGGTTCATTAGAGATATTGGTCTATAGTTTTCTTCCTTTGAGGTGTCTTTGTCTGGTTTCGGAATCAGGGTGATGTTGGCCTCATAGAATGAATTTGGAAGAGCTCCCTCTTTTTCTATTTTCTGAAATAACTTGAAAAATATTGGTATTAATTCTTCTTTAAAGGTTTTGTAAAACTCCGCTGTATACCCATCTGGTCCTGGGCTTTTCTTGGTTGGTAGTCTTTTGATGGCTTCTTCAATTTCATCCACTGATATTGGTCTGTTCAAATTGTGTGTATCCTGCTGACTCAATCTAGGCAAATCATATGACTTAAGAAATTTATCGATGTCTTCGCTATCTTCTATTTTATTGGAATATAGGTTTTCTAATTGTCTTCTGTATTTCTGTAGCATCTGTTGTGATATTGCCTTTTTCATCCCGTATGTTAGTAATTTGAGTTCTCTCTCTTCTTCTCTTCGTTAGCATGGCTAAAGGTCTGTCAATCTTATTTATTTTTTCGAAGAACCAACTTTTAGTTTTGTTAATTTTTTCAATAGTTTCTTTTTTTCAATTTCATTGATTTCTGCTCTGATTTTAATTATTTCTTGCCTTCTGCTACATTTGCTGTTGTTTTGCTCTTCCTTTTCTAGGGCTTTGAGATGAAGTGTGAGCTCATTTATTTGTTGTTTTTTTCTTTTTTTGAGGAATGACCACCAGGCAATGAATTTCCCTCTTAAAACTGCTTTCATTGTGTCCCATAGATTCCGATATGTTGTGTCTGTATTTTCATTGATCTCTAAGAATTTTTTGATTTCCTCCTTTATGTCTTCTGTAACCCATTGATCATTCAGTAACATATTGTTCATTTTCCATGTGATGTAGGATTTTTCCTTCCTTCTTTTATCATTGATTTCCAGTTTCATTCCATTATGATCAGATAAAATGCAAGGTATTACCTCCACCCCTTTATATTTACTGAGGGTTGCCCTATGGCATAATGTATGGTCTATTTTTGAGAAGGATCCATGTGCTGCTGAGAAAAAAGTATATCCATTTGATAATGGTTGACATATTCTATATATGTCAGTTAAGTCTAAGTTATTGATTGTGGTATTGAGTTCTATAGTTTATTTATTCAACTTTTGTTTGGAGGATCTGTCCAATGGTGAGAGAGGTGTGTTGAAGTCACCCATAATTATTGTGTTGTGGTCTATTTGATTCTTGAACTTGAGGAGAATTTGTTTTATGAATGTCGCAGCACCATTATTTGGTGCATAAATATTGATAATTGTTATGTCTTGTTGGTTAATGGTTCCTTTTAACAGTATATAATATCCTTCCTTATCCCTTTTGATTAACTTAGTCTTGAAATCGAATTTATTCGATATGAGGATGGCCACCCCTGCTTGCTTACGAGGACCGTGTGCGTGGTATATTTTTTCCCATTCTTTAACCTTCAGCCTGTGTATGTCTTTTCCAATCAGATGTGTCTCCTGGAGGCAGCATATTGTTAGATTTGTTTTTTTAATCCATGATACCAGCCTATGTTGCTTTATTGGAGAGTTTAAGCCATTAACATTCAGGGTTACTATTGATATATGGTTTGTACTTCCATCCATGTTTGATTATTTATCCTTTTTTTAAAAAAAAAATTAGTTTGTTTCTCCATGATTATCTTTCCCCTTGCCCTCTGTCTTTACTGAGGCACTTCCCACTGATGGTTTTGGTTATTATTTTTCATTTCTTCCTCGTGTAGTGTTTTGCTCAAAATGCTTTGGAATGCTGGTTTTCTGGCTGCAAATTCTTTTAACTTTTGTTTATCATGAAAGATTTTTCTTTCATTGTCACACCTGAAGCTTAATTTTGCTGGATACAGAATTCTTGGTTGGCATCCATTGTCTTTCAGTGTTTGAAATACATTGTTCCATGACCTTCTTGCTTTCAGCGTCTGTGATGAAAAATCCGTTGTTAACTTTATTGGTTTACCCCTGAATGTAATCTGCCTCCTTTCTCTTGTAGCTTTTAGTATTTTCTCTTTGTTCTGTATATTGGATATCTTCATAACAATGTGTCTTGGCATTGGTCTACTGTGATTTTGTGTGCTCGGTGTCCTGTATGCATCTTCAATTTGTATATCTGTTTCCTTTTTTTATTTCTGGAAAGTTTTCTGTAATTATTTCATTCAGCAGATTACTCATTCCCTTGGTTTGAATCTCTGTACCTTCTTCTATCCCAATGACTCGTAAGTTTGTTTTTTTTTATGTTATCCCATAACTCTTGAATGTTTTTCTTGTGATTTTTTACCAGCCTTTCTGAGTTGGCTAGACTCTTTTCAAGATGATATATTTTGTCTTCATTATCTGACGTTCTGGCTTCTACTTGCTCCACTCTGTTAGTGATACTCTCAATTGAGTTTTTAATTTGGTTTATCGTTTCCTTCATTTCTAGAATTATCCTTTGATTATTTTTTATAATCTCTATCTCCTGATAAAGATGCTTAACTTCTTCTTTTATCTGTTTATGTAATTCATTCTCAATGTATTCTTTCGCTGCTTGAATTTGCTGTCTTGTATCCTCTTTAAGGTTCCATTCCATCTGTCTGAGGTGTTCCTTGAGTTCTTTATATGACCATTTTTCTGATGACTCTAGGTCCTCCCAAATATTTAGGCTGTCCTGCATTGTTTGTACTCCTTTTCTTCCTTGCTTTTTCAAGCTGCTCATGTTACTTCTTGTTCTTTTTTACTGCTGAGTTACTGTTTACTCCTATAAATTTATTTGATGCTTGGGAGCAAAGGTATTAGAAGGAAAGGGAAGAAGTCACTAAAGAGAATGAGAGTAAGCAAGTAGAATTCAAGGAAGGGGGAATAAGAAAATTGAAAAGAAATGAAAAGACAAAAGAAGAAAAAATAGGAAATAAAAAAAGAAAAAAAACATTTAAAAAATAATAATAAAAAAATTAAAATTAGAAGAAAAAAATTTTAAAAAAATTTTTAAAAAATTTAAAAAACAACAAGAAAGAAAAATGAAAATGAAAGAAAAACCCTAAATCAAAAAAAAAAAGAAAAAAAAAACTAATAAATGCAGGCTTAGAGTTTGATTAACTTCTCTTCCAGTAGGTAGCGCTGTGCCCACCAGGCCAAGTTTCTCCTGTCAATACTCGGGAACTAATCACTGTGCAGCAGCTCCTCCTCCCAGACTGGGCGAGTCTCCAATCCTGAGTGTCTAGGGCCTCCTCTTGTGTCTAGTCACTTCCCCACTTTTCCTCTAGCCAGGCCCCTCTCACGGGTGCCGCTCACCACAATACTGGCTACACGTCAGGTCTGCCGCTCCCGGGAGCCCTGTTTTTATGAATGACTGGGCACACTCTCCCAGGTTGCCATTCCCTCAGACCCTAAGTTTGTAGAGCTTGGGGCTGAGAATCCTCAGCAAATTTTACTTGCCCTCCAGTAGCCACGCCCACGGTAGCTGGTGCAAGAGACCTCAGTTGTCAGCACTGGTGGGAGCGGTAGCTGGGAGTTCCGCGCCGTGGGTTCCCCGCCACGTCTGATTCCCTAGGTCTGGCTATCGCGCTCACGGGAGAGCTGGGAGGGGCCCGTAAGGTTTCCCCGATGTGTGGAGAGGGAAGGCTAGGGAATTACACACCTGTATCCGCAGGTTTCAATGAAGTTATCTCCTCCACCGAAGTCTGGTGACTTCAGTTCTCTGCCATGGTGGTATCTCATGCAAATGGCGACAGTTTGTTTCCCTTTGCCGGGTGACCAATGCAACGGGTGGGTCCTTACTTTCTCTCCCAAGCCCCTTTTCAAACCTGTGGCCACTACCTATGAAGGCTCGGTTGGCACTTACCTCCGTAGGATCAGAAGGGCCGACCAATTGTTTCAGCCAGATGGATTAGTGCTGAGTCACAGTGTTTGTCTGCAGGAAGCAGGCGAACGGGAGCTTGAATTCAGCCGATCCGGGCTCAGTGTGTGTTCTGAGAGGCCCAGACTGTGCGCCCCAGATCCACGTCAGCTCAGCATTGCCTAGTGATCCTGAGCAAACAGAATTTAGATTGTTTACGACTCCCTATGCCCGCACAGCTGAAGAGGTCAGAGACTTGATCTCTCTGTGCCCCCCACCATGTTGGAATGCATAGAATATTTTCAAGGATTGGTTTCCTCTCTGGGTTCAATGACAAATGCATGTAATCACATGTATTACACTTTCAAGGTCAACATGGGAATGTTAGCAAAAACTTCCTCAAAATTTTAAAACAAGGACTAGGTATGTACCTCAGATTTAACATGCTCCTCTTTCAAATTCCGAGTATCATAGAAAAACTCAATATCAAATGTTTGATTTTTTGTTTGTTCATGAACATTTTACATGATATAAAAGTAGAGAAGGATCACTTGGCTTTTGAAAAAAATGTGTCTCTTTGTTTTTTCTTTGTCTCTCCGAAAGCAGACACATTGTCCAAGTGTCTTTGTGCCAATAGTCCTTCTTGTAGAATTTATGTCAGAGTGTTCTCATTCCCCACTCTGGTATTTTCTTGGCCCTGTGTTTCAGAACTTTCTGATATGAGGATCCCACAGTTGGAATATTTTATGTCTATTGAGAGTTGTGTTCATGTCAATATTTGGATCTTTTTTTTTTCTCAGCAAAGTAGCTGAAAAAAAATTTCAAATTCTACTGCTTTAAAAAATGTCTCCACTAAATTAATATTCTAGTATATTGTGAAATTGTTACTTTCTTCCACATTTGTATAATTGCTTAACATTTTTATAGTAGCCATTCTAACAGCTGTGCTTCAGATGCAAAAGATCTTACCCTTGGCTGGTGAACTAAAAATGTGTTGCACTTAGAAATAAAAATGTGATTATGTACATATGAGTTTATCTATGGTGGTTTATAAATATATAACATATATTAGTGTCAGGTAAAGATAGTTGGTACTTTTGCTCTTATGTAACAGACATCTTTGGAAAATTTTATATACATTTAACCTTTTAAGAGAATTTTAAATTTTTTTGCTTTGATTCTTTCTTTTACAAAAAGTAAAGTATGGAAAAAATTTTATGGGGTATTAATACAAGTTATCCTGGGGAAAATTGTCTTCTTTATACTGACTGTTTTATCATCTATAAATAGGTTGTGCAATTGAGTCTTTTATGTGCATTTTGTATTTTTATTTTCTCAAACTCTGCACATTTTCTTTTAAAATACGCATACATGTAAAATGCAATATTCATGTGACATCTACAAAAGTAAACCTGGTGTTTTATATTTTTTGTTAAACTATAATATTTATTTCTTCCTAAATGTACATTAACTTCAACCATGCCCTGTGTTTCAAATCTGAAAGAATGTAGCTGTATCCTCATATTATCAAGTTTTATAATTTTAGTTTCTGTTTATGGTAGAAGTGTATCATGTATTTTTAATAACAAAAAAGTTTCTAAAAATGGGTATGAACAGTTTAACTCTATACTCTTTTTTTCTGAGAATGCATTTATTCCATATGTTAGTCAATAATGTTTGTGTATATGATGTGATTTTTTAAAATTATTTTTTGTAATATTGGGGATTAAATCCAGAGTGTCTTATAAATGAGCTATATTCTCAGCTATTTTTAAAATTTTGTTTTGAGATAGGATTTTGCTCAGTTGTGTGGTTTTACTTTAGAATTGTGGTGCTCTTGCCATTGCTTTCAGAGTACAGCGTATTTCAGGTGTGCACAAAATATATAATGTATGTCCTTCTTATTTATGTTAACTTATGGATTCTTTATGTTTTCTTTTCTATTTAAGAATAGTTATTATTAATTCTTATATTCAGTATTTAGTATGTGAAAATAAGCTGTTATGTGGTATGAGTGAAGGGTACAATAGCATTACATTATCACACAGATGTCTCGATACCCTAACAATTTTCTTTTGAATGAATGCCATTTTTCTTCTTCCATACACCATAACATCTATGAGGTACCACTGCATAAATAGCAAGAAAGGGTTTTGTCTGGAGTTGACCACTTATTTATTTTAGTTTGAGATCTACACTTAAACATTGAGTCACATCCCCAGAACTTTTTTGAATTTTATTTAGAGAAGGGATCTTGCTGAGTTGCTAAGTGCCTCACTAAGTTTCTGAGACTGGCTTTGAAATCATGATCCTCCTGCCTCAGACTTCTGAGACACTGGAATTAAAAGTTTTCACCACTGCTGTGGCTTATTTGCTTTTTAATTTTGTTTTGGCTGTTGACACAACTTTATTATTTTTAGTATTATGTGGTACTATGAATTGAACCCAGTACCTCACATATGCCCAGCAAGTGTGCTTCTACTGAGCCCCAGCCCCAGCCCTGCTTATCTGCTTTTTAAAATCACCAACATTGGCATTCTTCTGTGGTGTGTTAATTTTCAATAGCTTCTAATTTTGCTCCATTGCTTAGATTTTCTTTCCTCTTATTTTTATAAAATGTACTTTTCCAATTATTGAGATGAAGAATTTGCTAACTAATTCCTAGTCATTTTATGGCTTACTAATTTATGTGTTTTTTTTAATCTTGACTTTAGATGCATCTCACTTTTTTACAGCCTTATGTAGGTTTAATTGGCACATGTTTACCTGTATATATCTTAGGTGTATATTTTTCTCTTATTGTATATGTACAAACCCATTAAACTAGCACCAAAATCAACAAAATTATCACATCCATTACTATAATATGTCTCCTAATGTTTAAATCCATCATTTTACTCTCCTCTGCAACATTTTGCAAAATAATATACAGCTCTTCTTGAGCACAGTAAGAACAGGCAAACATCAAAATGATAGAGATCCTTGTATCATCACAAAGTAAACAAACCATGTATTATTCCCTACATCAAGAAATTGAACATTAATGATGTCCTGAGAATCACCTCATGCTCTCTTCCTCTTAATATACCTCCATAATTCCCAATGGTAATAACTCTTTTTGTTTTCTATATAGTGCTATTTATTTCTTTCAGAAAAAGCAAATAATAAAAAAGAAGGTTACTCCTTCTTTAATCAATACAAAAAGGGGGAATCTGTTTGGTTCTTTTAAACCCTGACCTCACTTCAGCCCACTGTCCTCTCATAGAAGAGGATTGAGGTAAATCCTGATATGTAGAAGGGGGCTGAGGCAGGACATAAAGCTGGGGCCTGCTAATAAAGAATACCAGAGAATAAATGGTAGGATGAAGAAAAAGAGCAAGGAAGAGGAGAAGGGAAATTGGAAACCAGGGTAAAGCTCAAATGGAACATGTCAGCTGGTGTAACAATGGTAAAGTAAGCAGGTCAGCATCTGGATAGGTGGAAACAAAATGCCTGAATTTTTAAAAATGTCATCTCTGGGGCAGCTCTCTGAGCTACAGGCAGGTAAAATATTCACACACTAGTTTATTTTATTTTATTTTTTTTACTCTCACTACCCAAGAGGAAACCCTTCCCAAACACACTGTTCTACTGCTGTCACCACAGTTTCTGATTTCAGCCAATTGGGCTTCACTTTATCTTCTTTCTCATCTTCTGTATCCTATTTATTCCCCTCTACATCCTCATCAGAATTTTTTTTCTCCTCATTCTACGTCTCATTCTTTATTTTGGTCTTTCCAGCTTCTGTTATTCTTCATTTTCTTCTTATCATTCAGGTCCTTGGCATTAAAAGAGCACTACCTCTTGATTTTCTCTGACATTTTGCTAAAGTGGTGTTTAGACTTGTTTGAAAACTGGGTCTCAGTGTCTATGTTGAAGAATCCTGGACAGAAGAGTGCGGTGGAAGCTGGCAGAAAAGTTTCCAGTGGTTAAAGCAACAGTGGTGGGGGCCAGTTAGAGCATTTCCATAGAATGTTTTTTCCACTTTAGTTTTGTGTGGTATTAGAATTAACGGCTCATAGTATATGTCTTAATAGAGAGTACCACCACATTTTTCAAAGTGCCATTACCTTTTAACTTGCCAGAGCAGGCTGCACAATTCCAATCATTTAATATGTCTGTTACCATTAGTCTTTACTGTGTGTTTTCTTCTTCTTTTTTTTTTCTGGTAAGTGTACAATAGTCTATGTTGGCTTAAATTGTAGCTCATCGAATAGTATTGCTTTGTACTCATGTTCATAAACTTATGTGCCATTTGAATATTTCCTTCTATGTGATTTTTTTAAAAAAATATATCATTTCTGCTGTACTCTTTTGAGATGTATTTTACCTCCAAAGAAGTAGTTGACAGTGGGTTTCTCAATATTTTGTGGTATTAAACAAGTTACAATTACACCCCAAATGAAGGGAGACCCTTCTTCCCTCATTTGGGGTATAATTGGTCAAGGTCTTCTTACACATAGGTTACTGATCACAGTATGTCTTTAATGTTTGTATGAGATCTTCAAGGACTATACATTGTTACTCATATGTATATAGCCTTAACACTTTATATATGCCAGACTAGCCTATGGCAGGTCCTTTCACCAGGGAGGTTTTTTTTTTTTTTCACTTTTCAAAGGCATCTTGAAATTCTGGTGCAGTCAACATTTGATTTGAACTTTGTAAGGCCTCACATATTTTACCTATTAGTCTAAAATTAGGTACCCAAATATGGAAACATCTTACTCTTTTATTTGACTTTTATATGGCTGTGACCAAAATTAAGTTCAATAAAAATTTTAGAGGAGGAAGAGTTTATTTTGGGGCTCAAAGTTTCAGATGTCTCAGTGCAGACATGGCTAACTTCATTACTCAGGGTCTGGAATGAGAATAAACACAATGGCAAGAGAGTGTGGTAGAAAAAAGAAGCTGAAAAAATGTTACCAGGAAACAGAGAGTGCTTTGCTCATTAGAGAGAAAATATAAACCCCAAAGGCCTGACCCCATGGACACTTCTTCTTTTGCTATACCGAACTTGCCTCTAGTTACCACTCAATCCTTATCAGAAGATTAATTCACTTAATAGGTAAGAGTTTCACAAACTAATCATTTCACACCCAAACCTTCTTGTATTGTCTCATAGATGAGCTTCTGAAGAAAAATTAATATCTAAATCATAATACTGATATTTCCTAGAACCCATGTACCTATGTCTGTTTCCTGACATTTATAAGGCTTGAGATAGCCTGCTTTAAATATTACATTATAATTAAGGTTCATTGGCTAATCTGGAATCTTAGATAGGTGACTTGGTCAGAAAACTAAGTCATTTTATGGACACCTCATGTCTGCATAAGATGAGGTGGTTTAATGCAGCAATAAATTATTTGAATATCTGTATTAATGGTGATGGCTATAAACAGATCATATGAATATTGTAAAAAAAATTTCTTTACAGCTAACATTTTAGATGTACTTGTATTAAAATAATTATAATTTTTTTCAAATCCCTGATGTAAGAAAACTCAGGAAAAATATAATGCTACTTTTGTATTGAAGCCCTCCCAGTCAAAATCAGTAATTATGATATTTTTTTAATCAAAGGAATGCAAAGGAACACATCTCTTGAATTTTGTACTTTGGAACAGCCATTATTACATGGCATTGCCATTAACAAGTTAATGGATTAAGTACCAGGGAATGAATATTTGAAACAATTTTATATTTAGATCTCAGATCCTGAACAAATTAGTATTCATCAATGGTTTTTATTATTATCTATTCTTTTTTAAACATAATAAAATTTTGATACTATTTTCATCTGTTTTCTGTTATGAACTGTAAACATTACTTAATAGTATAAATGGCATTGAATGCTTCCCTGAGACAGTTTTCTAAAAAATGGATGCATACGTTTTTTTAAAACATTCAGCAAACTTATTTGTAGTTCAACTCAAATACAAAACATTTATTTCCACACAGATGATCAAAATAACTACATCTACAATGGAAACATTTCTGAATAAAGGTACTTTATTTGGTGAATATATGCCCACATAGACATAGACTCAAAGTAATTTAAAATAATGTATAGACTTATTAGGAAATAAAAATAACAACCTCCAATTACTTGCTTACTCCACAAAAAACTGAGACAAATCTTTATATTTATTACCTATTTTAATAATCATTATTATTAAAATGAGAAGCAGATAGAAAATCTGAAGAGTAAAGAAGTCCAACAATTTTTTCACAATTTTACTAATAAGACTATATATTATGGTTGTGTTTCAAATAGTCACAGGCAACAACAACCAATGATTTTAAAAGTGTTACCAAAATACGAGTTTATTTTTTTTTATATAATAAAAATACTAAATTAGGTAGCCCAGGACCAGCAAAGCAGCTGAAGCATGGCTTTGGAACATCCTTGCCTTGCCCTCCTTCTGCTCCACTCCACCTGGCCTGCCCACATGCTCACTGTTGTATTATTATGGAGGGTTATCACACCTAGAAACATCTCACTTAGAAACAATTTAATACAACTCTGCCAGAAAATAGAGGAGGAAAACACAGGCCACACAATCCTCAGGTGGAAGGAAAGCCAGGAAACTGAAGGATGTGTCTGTCATGATTTTCTTAGATGAGGGTCAGCAAACACGTTCCACAAAGAACCAAACAGCAAACAGATAGGATTTGTAGGCTCTGTGTTCTCTTCCACTATTCTACTCTAACCATACAGCTGGAAAAGAAGCAAAGCCAATGTGTAGAATCAGTAAATGCAGTCCAAAAACACTTACCTGGAAAAACAGGAAGAGGGTAGTGGCATTGGTAAATTTGCCTATTGGGCACTAGTTTGAGTAGAGAATGAGTAATAATATTAGAGGTATTACAACAGTAGTAATAATTTTGATTTGCACCTGGGGTGGGTTGATTACAGTGCTGTTCTGGAAAAAAATGCAGTCTTAGAGAAAAGCAGAGGGAAAAGATGTGGATCAGCAGTGAGATACATGTGTCTTGGAACTGAGGCAGAGACAAGATACAAATTGATGCCTGTGAGACTCTAGCCTGTGCTTTCAGTCATGGCTTTATTGCCTCTAGAAAGTTCACCTCACAATTCAGGCATTTGGAACCAAGAATCTTGTTGACCTGTCATGTACTAAGACATAATGAGATTCCACAGAAGAAAACAAAGTTATGGAAGGCTAAGAGACTTTCTACAAATCACAGTTGTTGAAAAAAAAGAAGGAATATATCTCTTGGTTTTCCTGCACCACTACTGTACCTGCTTCCAATAATAATTGAAGAAAAGTTGGCATCTGCAGAGCACTCATAGAATGCATTCATTGTCTCAATGATTCTTCACATCTCACTTATGATAGAGACAAAACTGACTTCTCTGATCTCATCCTACATTTAAGAACTCATGCCAAAAACAATAAATGATTTGCCAAAGATTATACTACCCAGCGGAAGTAGAGCTAAGGCATAAGCCCTGGTGTGGTGTCTGATCCCAGGCTCTGCACCACCAGACTGTACTGACCACAGCTTCCTAAGAAATACTCAGAAGGCTCTACTTTTTGAAATAGTACTAAAATACTGAACATGGTGTATACAGCATCAAAACAAAATTAAGCAGTAGCTATGTTATCAAAACAATGAGTATCCATGGTCTCAAAGCTCTTAATACACTGCCTGTCCAGGAGCAGATACAAAGAATTTCTAAAGGAGTTTCCTTCTGGAAACCTTCCATACTTTGGGAATAAAACATTTTCCTTATTTATTTTTTTTGCAGTTGTAGATGGACAGAATGCCTTTATTTTATTTGCACATTTATGTACGTGGTGCTAAGGATCAAACCCTGTGCCCCACACATGTTAGGCAAGCTATCTTGCCACTAAGCCACTGACCCAACCTGAAAATAAAACCTTTTCCAATACTTTTTGCAGGTTTCACATTTCTCTTCCCATTCCCTGCATCTAAGCTCTTGAGATAACTACAGATTCACAGTTTTTTTTTTTGAAAGAAATAGTAATTCACAGATGATGCATTTCCTTTACCCAATTTCCTGAAACAATACCAGCCTAAAAAATAACAACTGGACACCTCACCAGAATGCTGCTGTGAAACAGTCAAGGCAGAGTATTTCCATGGCCCCAAGGCTCTATTGAGATGTCCTTCTCTAATCCCTTCACATTTGTCCCTCTCCTACATCACTAACCCCCAACAACCTGTCATCTTCTAACTTTAATAATGTTGTATAAGTGGAATCTATAGTAAGTTCTGCTGTAGGGACAATGGTACATTACTGAGAAAAATACTTTGGAAATAAATTCAGTTCTGTTCACAAAATATTTCAGCATCAGTTAGCATTGAACTTTCCATAGTTCCTTGGAAATATAGAAACTTTAATAGTAGTAAAGACAAATACAATAGGGCAAGTTATATAACCCCAGGAGCAGTAAACAAAAAAATATCAACCACTAAAACAGGGACAATCTAGGGCAAACTAAACTGATCTGGTTACCCTATACTCACATGTGCAACCTCTAGACATGTGGTCTAAATGGTCTCTCTCTCTCTTCAACATATCCTTTGGGGTAGTATAAAAATGCTAAGTATCAGCAGAAACTTTTAAGAGGACAGCTTCAAAGAAAGTAGAGCAACAAAACCATGAGACAAAGAGATATATCTTGAACCTAAATCCTACTTGTATAAATGTTCTTTAATTAAAAATGTTAAGAGGACAATAGGTATGTATGAAACAAGATTCAGCTTTTATTATCCAACTGAAACTACCCCACTTGGAGAAAAAAAAATCATGTATGTCCACTTCTCTGATGAGAGATATTTTATTTTCATTACAAATCTTTCTCTAGCTCAGGATATAGCTCAGTTGGTAAAGTGCTTGCCATGCATGCACAAGACCTTGTGTTCAATCCTCAGCACACACACACAAAAATCTTGGTCTAAAAATTCATATCATGATTTTATTTGAGACATGGACAAGAATCAATGCTTTTTACCCTGTAATAGTTTATAATATATGGAAATGAAATAATCTGATTATTTAATCATCAAATTGAAATTTTCAAGTCTAATTATTAAAGTTCAGAATGAAATAAAATGTGTATACTGGCTGTCTGATATACACATGCACATCTGTGCAGACACACACCTTTCCAGATACATTCTGTAGCTTTACCATGTAAAATGAGATGCATTTGGGGCATTCAGAGGGCAACATATTTGTCACTGTTCTGTGCACCTCCTTGTCTGACGTAGACTGTGAGGGCGGGACCCTCCCTTCAGCAGGCATTTTCAGCATCATTTTTTTTTCTCAGAATGACAAGAAATAAGGTCTGGATCATCAGTACCTTCTCTGTCTGCTAAAACAGGGTCTTGAAAGATGAACAGCATCTTTGAAAGGTTGTCCACAGAATGGGTTTTACTTTCAGGGTTAATGTGTAAGTTGAGAAAAGGAAGCCAAGAGAAGATGTGCTTTGCACTTCCAGTTTCATACCAAGAATCAAGCCAAGAATTTTCTGTAACCAAGAACAATGCTGTTTGAAAAGCACTGTGAGAAATTTGGATAGTAATTTTACAACTCGCATAACTAACGCGCAGGGAGGGTGCACCTCCTGGTAGAGTCCCAGCTGCAGCCACACGTCCCTCTACAGTCTGGGTAGCTTAGCATTCATGCCAGGGTACCCTGTCGCTCACTGCCTACTCCTCTCTCTGCTGCTCCTCTTGGCCCAGACCATGTGCTCCTTCTGGCATCTCTGGAACAGCTCGCTCCCTGCTTTCCAGGTGCACAGACTGCTTAATGAAAAAGAAAAAAAAGAAAAAAGAAAAAGAAAAAAAGAAAAAAAGAAAAAAAGAAAAAAAAGAAAGAAAAAGAAAAAGAAAGAAAAAGAAAAAGAAAGAAAAAGAAAAAGAAAGAAAAAGAAAAAGAAAGAAAAAGAAAAAGAAAGCAAAAGAAAAAGAAAGCAAAAGAAAGGAAAAGACAGGAA
Source organism: Spermophilus citellus (assembly GCF_964194105.1). NCBI lineage: Eukaryota > Metazoa > Chordata > Mammalia > Rodentia > Sciuridae > Spermophilus > Spermophilus citellus. Next base: position 54,921 of record NW_027672829.1, on the reverse strand, counting down.
AAGAAAGAAAAAGAAAGAAAAAGAGAGAAAAAGAAAGAAAAAGAAAGAGAAAGAAAGAAAAAGAAAAAGAAAGAAAAAGAAAAAGAAAGCAAAAGAAAAAGAAAGCAAAAGAAAAAAAAAGCAAAAGAAAAAGAAAGCAAAAGAAAGCAAAAGAAAGGAAAAGAAAGGAAAAGAAAGAAAAAGAAAGAAAAAGAAAGAGAAAGAAAGAAAAAGAAAAAGAAAGCAAAAGAAAAAGAAAGCAAAAGAAAGGAAAAGAAAGAAAAAGAAAAAGAAAAAGAAAAAGAAAGAAAGAGAAAGAAAGAGAAAGAGAAAGAGAAAGAGAGAGAGAGAGAGAGAGAGAGAGAGAGAGAGAGAGAAAGAGAAAGAGAAAAAGAGAAAGAGAAAAAGAAAAATAAAAGAAAGGTTATGTTGGTTTTTCTATCATCCGGGTATTACTTAAGGTCTAAAGATTTACATGTTTTTACATATTTTCTAACAGGTTATCCTACAGCAATCCTGATGCCGGCATTATTATTATGCCATCTTTACAGGAAAAAAAAAGAAAAATCCTGAGATGTTGAGTAGTGTGCCCAGGCTACATGGCTGTGCCGTGTCAGAGCCAGGATGTGAGCCCAGGCAATCAGTCAGATTTCTAAGTTCACATTCTTACCTACCATTTTGTATTGCCTCTTTTCAGTGTTTAACTATTACATATTCCTAAAGATGTTAATAGTAAGAACACAAAATTGTACTAAATGAAGGACGTTTTTTATGAAGAATTCAGGAATAGTTTTTTATTTTAATTACTAAATGCTTTTCAAAAATTACATGACTGCCAATATTCTTTATTTCTTCACAAAATCAAAGAAATTATTAATTTAAACCCAGGGCATTTACAATTTTTCAAATTCATAAACAGTCTAGTAGCTGAAGGCCAAGTACTAAATAACTAGATAGTCCACTCAAAACCAAGGATCAGAGATCAGCCAAAGGCAGGTAGTCAATATCTTCTTTCACTTCAAATTGAATTGACACAAGTACTTTTCAAATTCATTTTTACAGACAAAATTCTTAAATTTAGTTATAATTTGATTAAGTAACTTCAGTCCAAATATGGCAGCTTCTATTCAGACTGAAATTAAGAAAAAATGTTAATAAAAGTATCAGGAGTGAATTAATTTTCCAAAGTTCTTGGCATGATGTAGATTTCAAAATAGAAGGCCAAATTCAAAAAAAGCACTGGTAAATGATAATTTAGAGTACTAAATTAGGCAATAATGGTATCTCAATGATTTTTATAGAATCAAAGGTAGTTGTTAAAAAGATCATGAACACAGACTTCATAAAGTTGAGATTCTAAATACCAAAAATTACTCAGCATAATTCAATCTCAAAACAGCTTCATGTATTAAGTTATAGACTCCAATTATAAAAATATACACATTGTACATATCAGCAGAGGACATAATTTATCTCTCAAATAAAATATTTATTCCTTCTAATAATGAATGGGTAAGTCTAGACTAAAGGAAAGATTCATGACCTCAAAGATAAATAAGTTCTAAGAATTGAAACTAATTTATAATCTTCCAAGGGAAAACAGTGTAGTTTTGTGAGCAGGCACTTAAACTAAGCACTAAATCATGAGATAAAATGCAAAATAGGGCTTGGGGTGTGGCTAAGTAGTTGAGTGCCCCTGAGTTCAATTATCAGTGCCTACCCCCCACCAAAAGAGAGAGAATAGATTTGTCAACAATCTAATAACCAAAAAGTGTCAAGAAACTATGGATATGTGAAAACTAAAATGCTTGCATACTGTTGGTGAAAATGTAAGTTTAGGAAAGTCATTTGTGAAAATAATGTAGACTCCTTGAACCATTTTAAACAGAAATAAAATATAATATGGTTAAATTAATTCTAGGTATAATTCAAGAAGTTAAAATGAGTAAGTCAAAGAAATGACTGCATTCCAAGTCTTACATGGTGCTTCAGAGGTTCCTAAATTTTTAGGATGGTGGTTCTGACATCACCTTACCACTGAAGCATCTTAATTGAATTCTACCTTGAACTCTGATACTATGCTTTTACTGAAATTGATTCATTAGTTAAAAATATCATTTTTTTCTGCCCTCAATACTCATATAAATATGGGGATTGGTGATAAGTTTAGAATCATATTTTCAACATATTTACCCTAGACTCATTTGATAGCAGAAGACACCTATATTCTAAAAACAAGGAAGAAGACCATTCACCAAGTTGTAAAGAGGTAAAAAGTAAACTCTGGGAATCAAATAGTTGTCATTAATTAAATTTGTTTCAAAAATATTTCAGTTGATAATATCTTACTGCATTAGAAAATAGTCTTATAAATTCAATTTCAATTTTTAGAGTTGTGACTGATTATTTTAAAGAGAGTATCAAAAGCTGTGTGCAGTGGTGCATGTCTATAATCCTGGAGTCTTCTGAGGCTGTGGGTTTAACATCATTATTTCAAATCCAGCCATCCCCAGCAACTTAGTGAGGCTCTAAGAAACTCAGCAGAACCCTTTTTCTATATAAAATATTTTATAAAAAGCTGAAAAAGATGTGTCTTAGCAGAAAAGCTAAGCATTTCTTGGTTCAATCTGGAATATTAGAGAGAGAGAGAGAGAGAGAGAGAGAGAGAGAGAGAGAGAATATTAAAAATGTAATCAGTGACACTTTCAGGGTCAAGAATTTAAAAAAAAATTAAAAACAATAGTGGGTTAGTCAATGTAAACTCATCTAGGTTTATTAACTGCTGCTTTGAGAAGTTAGTTTGCTCTCATATAAAAGTGGTAAAGGAATCCTATTTTAAGGTGTGTATAGAAACAAAGAGGAGTTTTTGCACAGCTTTTAGTTGACCCAGAGACCACTTTAGTTGGAAATTGGAGTTATGCCCAGGTGATAAATCCTTAATCTGTTTGAAATAATGTGTTTTTATCAAGTATTCATAAAGCAAGATTAAGATCTAATATAAATCAGGCTTTGAAAATGAAAAAAAAACATTTAAATAACAAGTAACTATATAAATAAACACATACAGCAACATTACAGAAGTTTACATTCAGGAAATTTATATCATTATATAATCACCAGGAATTTTGAAACAATGACAACTAAGGAAAAAGTGAATGAATAAAGAAACAAATAAACAATGGAATTAATTAATGAATGGATAACAAAAAAAGTATAAAGATGTAATGTGACTAGAATTGTCAAAGACAGCTTGTAGACTTGAAAAAGTGTAAAGGTACTTGGATATGGTGTTTTACTACTTGCTGAGGCATACCTTATGAACTATCAAGAAATCAGCACTCCAGGTGCTGGACACCCCCTAATTAGTTTCTCACAAAAATGTATCCAGTATAGGAGTGACATCTCTGTAACATATCAAGTGATATCTGTATAACAGTTTATTTCAAGAAGACATTTGCCAACAAATTTTCTCAGTTGCTACTGCTCTCAGAGGAGATTCTCCCTAGTTTGTATTGTGGTAACAGAAGGGAACACAATAAATCACTGATACCCTGATTAAGATTTTTGCATTTCATGAGCCCAGCCCCAAACCTGCTCACCCCAGTAATAAGTCGAGAACTATATATTGCTCCTAAAGGAGTTTGCTTGTACACTGAGCTTCTCAACTTGAACATATGTTGTTTAAGTTACTATGTCCTGAAGTTCTACGTTCTGGAAGCAAATGTGACTGAGCATATGCAAATAAAAAGATTGAAAACCAATGAGTTTACATTGTCTTTCTAGTACCTTTGTGGACTATGATACCCTATAGTGGTTCAGAATAGGCATTAGAAACAAGAAATACCTGTTTATTCAAACAAATCTTTGCAGAACACTCCTACACTGGCTACTTCACATAAACTTTCCTGGAGGATTTAATACATGAGTTCAATAGATTTCCTACACCCTCTTCAGGGCTCTTAGAATAGCTTTGGAAAAAATCTGAGAACTAATCCCAGAGGTTTAGAATTGTGATTTAAAACATAGTCTCTACATCTTAGCAAGCCTCTAAGCAACTTAGTAAAACCTTTTCTCAAAATAATGTAAGGGTCTGGTGAAGCGTCAAAGAAAGAGACCACCAAGAGACAGCTCATGCAATTGCAGAAGGGGATTTATTGGGGATCCATTCCATTCAAACGCGCTGGGGCTCCCGGCTCACTCAAGAACGGAGAGCAGCCAAGAGTCCAGAGCAGAGGTCAAGCAGTGCTTAAGTACACATTTTGGGGAGGGTGGGGGCTTTGCATACATCAGAACAAATCATCATGAGGCACGGGAAAATTGAACAACAACTCTGAGACATGATTAGCACATTCATTGGCGGGAACAGATTGGGCGGGGGTGATTGGTCATTCCTAAGCCGGGTACACATTCAAACTGATTGGTTCGGGCCCTGTATGCTTCCGTGACAAGCTGCACAGGGCCCTAGGCTATTATTCAACTAAATGGCCAGTACTGCGTTGTCTTAACTCCCTCAGGAATTTCAGGTTCTGGGTGTAGTAGAGGAACTTAACAATACCTTGTCCTTCACTTTTTAACTCAGGCCTTGCAGCTTAGAAACTTTACCCTTTCAATAAAACATAAAAAAGAATGGGGATGTTGCTCAGTGGAAAGCCTTCCTGGATTTAGCTGCTAGTACCAAACCAAACCAAAGCAAACAAATACATGAAAGATTACAGGGATGCCAGAGTACATATATATGAAAAATATTGGGGAAATAAAAAATTAATAAATATATTCTTGAAAAATTGTTAAGGTTTTTCAAAACCTTAAGATAAAAATGACATATAGGGCTGGGGATGTGGCTCAAGCAGTAGGGCACTCACCTGGCATGCGTGTGGCCCAGGTTCGATCCTCAGCACCACATACAAAGATGTTGTGTACGCCGAAAACTAAAAAATAAATATTGAAATTCTCTCTCTCTCTCTCTCTCTCTCTCTCTCTCTCTCTCTCTCTCTAAAAAAAAATGACATATAATCCAGTAATAATAATTTTGGGGTGCAGAGTAAGGCTGCCCATGCCTGTGCTCCCAGTGGCTCAGGAGGATAAGTAGAGATGATCCTAAGTTCAAGACCAGTCTCAGCAATTTGGCAAGGTCCTAAGCAAATGAGTGACACTGTCTCAAAAAAGGGGAACAGGTAGGGCTATAGCACAGTGACAAAATGCCCAAGGGTTAATCTCTAGTATCTAAATAAATTAAAATAATAATCAAACTGGGTTTAAAATGACATACAATCCATTATTTCTCAAAGAAATAACAGTAGTTCCATTTCCATTGCAGCTTTATTCACAGTATTTAATAAAAGAAAAAAAGAACTTTCAGTCAGTCATGGTGGGAATGCTTATAATCCCAAGGACTTGGGATTCTGAGGCAGGAGGATGGAGAGCTCAAATCACCCTCAGCAATAGTGAGGCACTAACAAACTGTTTCTAAATAAAATGTAAAATAGGATTGTTGATGTGGCTAAGTGGTTGAATATCTCTGAGTTGAATTCCTAGTTTGGTGCCCCCCACCAAATGAACTTCCGTTTAGATGAAAGGAACATCAGTAGATTCCTTCCATCTGCACAACATCCAACTACTCCCCTTAGAGGCTACACACTGATAGTTCAAACTGATCTCTAGAAGGCAAGACTCAGAAACTGATATATTCTATACAGGCCAAGAGACTTTGGTATCTGTAGGCACCTTTTTCAGTTTGTTCTAAAACGAAGGATTGAACAAATATTGAATGTTGGAATGAGAGCACAACACACAGTAAACTCTTCAATGGGGAATCTTAACTCATTCACTGTGATAACTAAAACCACATTCAGATAAAACTAGATTCTCTGCTTCACTGATTCCTGGGTTATTGATTCAATCTAAACAGTTATTGAAAAAGTATTAAAGTTACTAGTTAATATTAATGTAAACCAGTGAAGCCAGATCAAAAGATAGGTAGCTAGTGTAGTTAGTTAAATGGGTCTAATATTGAATAAGACAAAGAAAGTGGAGACCATTGTTGAGAATGGGGTCCAGGAAACCAGAACAACACATGGGGATATGGAAATGTTAATGTTCCCAAGGCCCTGAACCCAACCTAAAGCACTGTTAATGACATAGCTCCCAGCAAACAGGGAAGTTGTGATCAAACCACCCCATGCACTTCCTGCCCATATTACTCCACCAGCCCATCTATCTCCCCTCTTTTGGCCTTCACAGTAGCATTCTATCACTGCAGGATTCAGGGAAAACAAAGGACAGGAATGTGAAAGAACTAAAATAAGACTTTAACTACAAAAAAGAAAAGACCACTCCCTTCCATGGAATCCACTTTTTGAGTCCCTTCTCTGGGAGGAAATCTTTTATGCTATTACTTAATAAAGCCTTCCACTTTCCACTCTACACTTGCCTAGGCATGCTTCTCTAGTGTTATATTTCAGCATTCAGGGAGGCAAGGACTACTCACTGGTAAACAGAAGTAACAACAGGTTATTAAAGTGTACCAGGATATTTACATGGCTTTTATCCTTCAAAGTCACTGTGTACTGTAGCCCTTTCCTAGTTAATAACAAGTCTAGTCTCATTATTCTTTTCTTCCACACCACCACAAAGATATTAGCTGGAATGTTCAGAATGATTCTACAGGTCATTTTAATAAAATTGTCTCAAATATAAGGGGAAAATATTTAATTAGGACACATTAACTATAGTATTTTATTTAGAAAAGAATCATTATTTTTAATGTCACCAAATTTTTAAATTTTTCCTTCTTCTTTATGTGAAAAACTCACATAGATAAAGCAAAATCTTTTAAAACAGCCCTTCAGTTCTTGGAGAAAAAAATTACAAATAAGGCATCCCTTCAAAATTAAACATGGGAAAAAAAATAATTAATCATGTTAAAACTGGAGTTTTGAGATGAAACTAAAATTTCCCATTTAAGCAATTTTCTCTGGGATCCTGTATCACAAATTTTGAAGAATAAAATCTATGGACACTCAGGGAAGGTAGGAGTAAAAAGAATAAAATTTATCTTAGCAAGAAAAAAAAAATAGAACTCCATGATGTGGGAAAGGGTATAATAGAAGAAAAAAACATTTTGGTGTGCTGTTATGCTCAAATTCAGGACCCCCAAAAGACCACCAGAGACCAAGATCAATGTAAGCTGCAAAGAGGTGTTCATTGGAAGCTAGCTGGGTCCTCTGCATACACACAACAACTGGTGAAGCTGAGAGGCCACGAGCCCAGCATTTACAGCAGTTATATACACTCTTTGGGGAAGGCAGGGACTTCACATACATCATAGCATCTCTTAGCAAATCATAAAACAACTCTAAAACATGATTATCACATTCACTAGTGGGAACAATTGGGTAGAGGTGATTGGTTAGTACAAGGATTTGTTTTAACTGACTGGTTTAAACCAGGAGGGGAGTACATGCTGAACTTCATAGTTTCCCAACAAGTAATCAGCCACCATAAACTACTGGGAGGGTCATCTGGCATCCCAGGTATTTCCCTTTCTCATGCTGATTGGTGGCTGCTAGGGTCCCCACCAAGCCTGACTGAGTCAGAGATACCAGGCACAGGAGATCTCTCCTATTATTTGTAGATAAACAACTCAACAGGGTGGGTGTGTGCCTAGGAGTGCTCTGTGGGTCTTTCCAAGGACAAAGGTCATGCCCCTTCCTTGGACAGGCTTTGCTCTGAGATAGAGGCTGGTTTTTCAGTGCCCACTTTGGAGTATATGTGTGGTTTTGGAAAGAGCATGAGACAAAATCTACTTAAAATAAATATTTAAAAAAGCATCCAGGCTACCACCTAGGTTTACATCTGTTCTTTCTGAATCCCATTCTGCTTCCTGTAACTTTCATCTGGATTCACCCCAGGGACAAATAATTTGGTTGAAGGTATTCCCTCAAGTGAGCCTCAATGTGCTTTACATTTGAAATAGGCCTTAATGGTGCTCATTAACATATCTATTCATTAGCCTCCAGGTGTGGGAAAAAGCTCTCCGTTATACAGCAGCCTGGTCATTTTGGAAACCTGGTTTTGGGAATTTGAAGTGAGAGCTGGAAATTTAGAGATTTCTTCTCAGACCTAAGTATAGCTAAACTGGAGTTCTGGATATCAGATAGCTGTTCTGGATTTGAGATACTGCTAACCCTACATTTGTAAAGCTCAAGAGGCATGAGGATGGCAAGTTCAAAGCTAGCCTTACAACTTACTGGGGCCCTAAGCAACCCAGTGTGACCTTGTCTCTAAATAAAAATATTAAAAAAAGACTGATTGTGAATCAGTAAATAAATATTTCTGGAATTAATTCCTGGTAACAAACAAACATGAACAACAACAACAACAACAAAAATCTTCAGGAGGAGCAAAACTAGGGGTTCTTAAAAACCGCAGCTTCTCTCATGCAGGAACACAGCCAATGGAGTGGAGATCCTCTCTTGATGATTATCTTAGTCTTCACCACACAATCTGGGGTCATGCTGAAAGACCCCAGCCCCATAACCTAAGGCCTGATTATGAAAAGTAGAAAGTATGTAGTAAACAGGTGAGCTCACCACATGACCTGTTAGAAAGGGCACCCTGACCACATCACAGGACATGCTTGAGCAAACTGGGATCATAAGCGGGAACAGGGAGGAAACACAATGTAAACCTGTGAGATTAATGAGTTTTTCGGGAAACTATAGTGAAAAATAAGTTTATCATAGTGAAAAACAAGTTTATCATAGTGAAAAACAAGTTTACCCTTTAAGTGACGTGTATGCTGGATTCAAAAATACCTGTTATTGTGCTAGGTGGAAAACAACTCCTTTTTCCCTATAAAAGATCTGTACCCCAAAGCCCGGTGTACCAGTTCACCAAAGCTTCGGCTGAGGTTTTGCTGTGCACCCGCAGGCGCCTGTGTATTAATAAACTTGCCTCTTGCTTTTGCAGCCAGTGTGACGCTAGTTCTTTTGGACGGGGGATTTGAGGGTCCGGGGGTCTTTCATTTGGGGGCTCGTCCGGGATCAGCTTTCCCCCCTCCAGATCCCTGTCCGGAGGAACTCTTGGCATCACTGGGAGGTAAGCTGGCCAGCTCGAGCTATTGTGTCGTGTTGTGTTGTGTTGTGTTGTGTTGTGTTGTGTCTGTGTTTGCGCAGCGACTGTACGATTACGCGTAATCGCTCTGTATTCTGAGGCAGCTTGAGAAGGAGTTGACGAACTCGGACTTCTCCCCTGCCTGCCGCCCTGGGAGACGTCCCAGGGGTCTGTAGGGTCCATTTTTTTTTTGTTTTGTTTTTGTTTTTCTTTTCTGGGACCCCAGTGTTTCCAAGGGAAACACTGTTTCCGTAAGTAAGTAAAGGGGGGGAATGCCGGCTCCCCCTTGAACTGTCAGGTTTCGGTTTCGGTTCGGTTTCTGCCGGCAAGCGCAGCTCTCTCTCTCCCTCTCCGTTCAGTCTTTTTAACTGTTGTGTCTGTCTTAACCCTTTACTTCCTCCTTCTGACTGAAACTCTGCTGTATCTGTCTTAACCCTTTATTTCCTCCTTCTGACTGAAACTAATATGGGTCTTTCATTTACATAATCTTGCAGTTAAAAGTTGAGGTTTAATTGTTTAGTTTGTGATTTCAGATAATTCATGTATCTTAAACTTTTACTATGTTTTCAACTTCCAAACCTGAAAATTGTGACTTATGGTTAAAATGCCTTAGACATGAAGTTTCTGCTCAAAATTCCAGTTTTCCCAGTTCCTTCCAGACCTCAGCCAGGACTTAAATTGATATGCAAATAAAAGAAGCCTGGAACACTCAGTAAGAGACAGATCTGAAGCCCAAGGAAAAAAAAAAAAGGTAAAAATGTCTTTTTATGGGAACTCAAACCAGATTACCAGATTAAAACAAAGAGTAAATTGTATGACATTTACTAATTACTGGCCGGTCAATTTTCTCTAGGACTTTTGCCTTTTCTTAGATTCTATGTTTTTTTGAGCTCATGATTTTTATTCTACAGACAAGCTAATGTTTTTCTGATAAGTTCTATTTTTGATCAACTGGAGTTCTTTTGCCTTTTGTGTTATGTGTTACACTTGTGTTGCGTGTTGTATGTCTGTATGTCTGTGTGTATGTCCATATATCCTGCAGTGATATGACAATTGACAGATGAGGAGCGCTCATAAAAATTTAAAAATGGATCCAAATATCTTTGATTCACGTGATTCAAATGGTTCAATTTAAATTGGGTAAACAGATAAAAGTAAAGATGTCTTTAAAATTAAGCTTATAAGTTTTTCTAGGTGTTCAAAAAGGCCTTAATAAAATGTTAAATCTGCTTAAATTCAAAAATTTACAAGTATTGTTTCAAAATGTGAACAGAAGGAGATTAACAGGTAAAAAGAGAAACTAAAAGGTTCTAGATTTCTGGATAAAAGTCTATATGATTAAGTAATTTAAAAAGTGTAAGTAAATGATATAAAAAAGGTCTGTGTAAGTTTTTGAGCAAGTAATCTTAAAGACATTAAGCAGCTGGTTAAACAAGTGCTGTCGTTTTAGAAAATTGTGCTATGTTATTTCTTTAAAAGCTAAACTTGGTTAATATAAAAACATCAATGTAATTGGTGCCATTAATGTGTTCATATCTTCCAGGTATACAAGTCTGTAAGGTAGAAGCTTTAAAAAGAACATTATATCAAGCTGGTATTCTAAAAGTGTATGGTAATTTTAGGCTTAAAAGAAAAACATGTTGGAAATTCATTTATATCATTTGTGTTCTATAACTGTACTTATTATCAATAAGTTATGCAAAGTTCCATGTTACTTTTTACACTGAGATACAATTTAAATGTATTTTTAAGTTAATGAGAGCCTAATCTATGTAAAGGTTTTATTGCAAAACACAAAAGTACTTTGCTACTTTTCTACAAAAGGTTAAAAGCTTTCAGCCTTTCTTTAATTAATGTTTTAGATGTGATAATATTCATGTGAACTTGAGCAACAATTCATGTAGGCTTTGTAAAATGATGTTTAAAAAAAAAAAAAAAGCAGCAAAGATCAGCTTCAGAACTATAGTATTTGAGATTTATGAGCCCCGCCTTACTTGAGATAAGGCTCTATGTCCCATCTCACTGCATGTGAAAATGACTATAAAAAAAAGTAGGCCAGATTTCAGTACATTTAAAATTGTTTCCAAAAGTTGGTTTTTGGCACGATTGCCAGGATCTCAAACAGGGGATATACTCCACCAAGATTCAAGGTAGTTATTATATGAACTAAATGTTTTTACTCTTAATAATTTTATCTTGTAGTTTTCTTATAAACAATTTAAGATTGCCTGTTAATGTTTTGCAGAGGTACTGATTTAAGAACACACAACCTGGGTTAATTTAAGACAAGAGATTATCACCTACAGGATAGAGAGATAGACATTAAAGCCCAGTACCCTTAATATAAGGCTGTTAACTTATTTGCTAGATGTTTAAAATTAAGTTTTAAAATTAAAAATTTGGCTCTTGCCCTCTGAGTCAGTCTGCATCAGGGAATAGGGGACTTCTTCAAAGGGCTCTGCAACTCTAGGCCACATAACCTCCCGATCAGGGAGATTAATGAGACCAGTGGAGGACAGGAAGCCAGTCAGTGCATTTGCTGTGAAGAGGAGGGTCATCAGAAAAGGGAGACATCCCTGATGCTTCCGAAGGAAGCCACATGGTCAAGCAAGGTCTGGACCCATCCTAGCGCAAATGGCACTAGCAGAACTGAGAAGCTGCTGTGAAGTTCCCGAGGACTCCCAGGGTAATTCAACTGACTGTTAACAATAAATTGAAACAAAAGTCAGTTTGACTTGCTTCATCTTAAACACTTAGCAAAGACAGTCTAAGCCAAAATAGAGCTATTCCTGGACATTTTAATAATAATGATACTTAAATGAAACTTCCGTAAATAAGTAAACTGGAGGCTACAAAAAAAATTCTCAGACAGGAATGCCTGATAACTATCAAAAGAAACTGCCAGAGTAGTTTCTAGTTTAAGGCCCACAGATATTCCTAACCTACACAGGTAGGCTTGGTGTTTGCTAGCATGAGTATCCAGCCCTAGGTAACAGAATTAAAGATTTCTATTAGACACAGGTCATACTAGTAAAAGGATTTTGCAGGATCAGATGGCATTAGATTATTAGACTATAGCTTAAGGAAAAAAAGGACATCTGTAACCCTAAATGTTAGTTGTTGTGTTGACATCCCTGACATTTCTGACAATGTGACAAATATCCTTAAAGATTTACATGCTCAGATGGAAGCCATGTCCTCAACAACTTTGTGGTGAAAACAATATCTTAGCTCCTAGTTCCTGGTACTGCCTGATGGAAAACATTGTTAATCTTTGTCTTGGTCATTATACTCATTGGCATATTCCTGTGCTGTGGCATTTATTACTGCATCAATATGGTTCCAGTACTAATGAGTTCTTGTTTCTCTTATAGACCACCTATCATTCGAATGGCCCTCCAGCCTATTACTTCTCAATTGGACTTTTATCATGGACCACTCGATAGACCCGATATTTTTAAGGGGGACTCCAAACTGCTTGCCCCACGCCGTCCCTTTTCAGCCTGAAGAAGCCAGAAAGATTCTCTTCGTCCTCCTTCCTCACAGCAGTAAGGAGTTCCCAAATTAGGGGGGTTATAGGAGGTCTTTTTGTGGTTTTAAAAGAACAATGTTGCTTCTATGCAGACCATACAGGGGTGGTCCGCGAAACCATGAAAAAGGTTACTGAAAGGTTGGCAAAAAGGCAGAAAAAATTTGAAGCACAGCAAGGATGGTTTGGACGATGGTTTAATAAGTCCCCATGGCTGACTACTTTGCTATCCACCCTAGTGGGTCCTTTAGTTATTTTACTGTTAATCTTGACACTCGGGCCCTGCATACTTAACAGACTAGTACAGTTCATGAAAGAAAGGCTTTCTATAATTCAAACTATGGTCCTCACTCAACAATATCATCTACACCAACAGCAGACAGGGTCACCCACAAACTTAGTCCAAGAATCTGAATAGGCAGAACAATGGATATAGGATTATATCCATGTAACAAAAAAAGGGGGGAATGAAAGACCCCAGCCCCATAACCTAAGGCCTGATTATGAAAAGTAGAAAGTATGTAGTAAACAGGTGAGCTCACCACATGACCTGTTAGAAAGGGCATCCTGACCACATCACAGGACATGCTTGAGCAAACTGGGATCATAAGCGGGAACAGGGAGGAAACACAATGTAAACCTGTGAGATTAATGAGTTTTTCGGGAAACTATAGTGAAAAATAAGTTTATCATAGTGAAAAACAAGTTTATCATAGTGAAAAACAAGTTTACCCTTTAAGTGACGTGTATGCTGGATTCAAAAATACCTGTTATTGTGCTAGGTGGAAAACAACTCCTTTTTCCCTATAAAAGATCTGTACCCCAAAGCCCGGTGTGCCAGTTCACCAAAGCTTCGGCTGAGGTTTTGCTGTGCACCCGCAGGCGCCTGTGTATTAATAAACTTGCCTCTTGCTTTTGCAGCCAGTGTGACGCTAGTTCTTTTGGACGGGGGATTTGAGGGTCCGGGGGTCTTTCAATGCCAGGCTAGTGGCACACAGATTCCCACACAGGAATTCGGGAAGGCACTTAAAACACCATACAATGATGGAAAAGAATGTCAGAGGTATTTCAAATGCTGATCTAAGCTCCACTAGACTAGTCAGAGCAAACTGAAGACTGAATTGCCACAGAGAGACCTTCTGGCCACCAGACTCTGGAGAGAACTCTGAGGAGTCCCTGACCACCAATTCCATTTCTTGACATCGCTAGTCCCACTGGCTTCAAATAGACTACCCACCCAGTCTCAAAATGCAAACACACTCTTACCATTTCTTGGCTTTCAGTATGCTTACTTTCTTTCCCCTTGATATTTTTTTCCAGCTTGTGCATAGAGCAGAAACCTGGGGCTGATCTAGGACTGGAAGCATAGAAATGGATTCAAAGAATGCAGGCTCCATAAACAAAAGGAACAGAAGATTGTGCAAGCCCGCCCCCTCATCACTGGCTGCTGAGGATTGGACAGTTCTCACCTAAGACACAAATTGAAAAGGACTTCAGGCACTTCCCCCAAATAGAGCCTAGTAGGCCAATTGTTTGAGTGACAATAAATTGGATCCAACCCAAAAACAAATAATGTCAGGAAGACAGGTTCTTGGCTGCCCTTTTTTGTTGATAAAAGAATGGGGATCAACCATGTGCTGGGGTGCATGCCTGTAATCCCAGCAACTGGAGAGGCTGAGGAAGGAGGATTGCAAGTTCAAATACAGCTTCAGAAATGATTAGGCATTAAGAAATTCAATGAGACACTCTCTCTAAATAAAATACAAATATGGCTGGGATGTGGCTCAGTAGTCATGTGGCTCTGAGTTAAATCCCCAGTAGCAAAACACACACACACACACCAAAAAAAAAAAAAAAAAACAGGGAATCTGAACATGGGTACTTACTACAGAGCCCCATGACCACAGATTGATGGATAAATTGATGGACAGATTGAAACATTGATAGATAGATTGATTTCTGGGACAGGGTCTCTAATTCTCCTGAGGTTGATTTTCAACTAACTGATATAACAATAATGTTTCACAGCCCTGGAATCTTTTATTTAATTTGCTGTGAATTGCGTTAAGTGTCTCAGGATGAAATCAGATCATGGCAGTATTTTCTCCCAGTACATAGACCCAGCCCAGACAGAAGTGCATGTAAATTTATCACTGTATATTACGTTAAATCAATTTGTGAATACATATGTATGTATATATTTTTATAAAAAAGAAATATCACAATTTTATAATTTTACTTAATACTTCTGTTCTATGGTCTTATGAGAAAATAGCCTGATATTTCTACTCATAAGTAATTCCTTGAGGCAGCAATGTTTCTACTTCCCTAAAAAAATGAGGCAAAAATAAAATTTAAATTTTCTAGTATTAAGGATAAAAAGGAAAAAAAAAGATGGAGGGTGCTAGATCTCTAGATCTGTCAATATCCCAGACTCTGGAGTATAAGCAATTAAAAACAAACTTACTTGCAATTTTGCCTTGAGCATAGTGGTAGGATTATGATGTCTACCCCCCCCCCATTGGTGTGGGGTACTATGAGAATATGAGCACAAATCACAGATTTTATTTATATAATTCAATACAGCCCATCAACAAACTCAACATTAAATTTAAAAGAAAAATTTTAAATCTCTATTGTTTAGCTCAAGCCCTTGCTACCAGAGATCCAGGGATCCTGAAGGATGAGTAGCTTAGGTGAAAGAAGAGGAGAGAGGACTATAGTTGCAAGTTATGAACAGCCTTCAGAAGCACCTGCTGCCCCTAGAGGGGGGTTTATTTCTGTACATTTTTTACAAGTGTTTTTTCATGTAGTTAATGGATAGCTTCAAAGCTCAAAATTTTCTTGATTTACATAATTTTTAAGAGTTACAATATTTTCAGACATATATTAATTACCTATGATATTGAGTACATTGTTTAAAATATTTTTCTATAACCTTTGCCAATCACGATTAAGCTTTTACATTTTCACCTCAATCAATAAGTGCTAGACTACACAATTCGACTACATGTATCTTGACCAATTATTAACTTTTAACTTTAAAGCATACTTATAATTATATCATTAACCTTTAACTTAAAAGCATACTTATGATTATTGGTAAGCTTTCTTACTTCTAAACTAAAGTCCCAATAAAACACTTAAAGTAGTTAAAGCCTATTACTTAAAAGCACTTTTCTGAAGTGCTTCTAAAATGTATGTATATTAATTTTATATTATTCTATTTTTAATTTCAAAGGTAATATTCTTTTCCATATGACCTATTTAACTGCTTTCTTTAAGAGTTTCTTTCATACTTTTTCAAAATACAACTATTCTTATGTTTTTGTAATCTTTAACAAAAGAGCAGGCTCTTCAACACAACCCATTTACCATTAATATTAACAATGTGTTTCCCATTTTTATCATGAATTCCTGTGTAAGGCAAAGGAGGGCCTGTTAGTGGGGGGAAATGTATTTTGCACAGATTATAGATTTAGAATGTGGGGCTTAGTGCAAATTGTTAAGTTTTTCTCAAGAACCTTGAGAATTGTAAGATTTTCTTCATAAATTTTTGAGGAATAACACTATTGTTTGTATCCTGAGAGATATTAAAACACATCTCCAGGCATCTCTTAATTGTATCTTTAATCTCATTTTGGGAATTTTCCTGCCATTTCTGTCAACATGTACTTTTATTATTGATTGATGTATACCCTATTTTCCATATCATGAGTATCATAAACAATACATTTAACCTTCCCCATAGTTTCAGTTTCCAGATGGTGTAGCTCTGCCACAGCATCCATCATGCTGTGACCCTATCAGACAGAGGGTGCAGGAATAACTTAACCACACTATCTATAATACACCAACTCTTTTCCATATGACTTCTGTGGAACTTGTGATTGAATCTTGAGCTCCAGCCTATGGTGGGTCAATTAGTTGTCACTGGATAAAAAGTCATTCTAGAACTTATTGGCTCACTGGACCCCTGAGCCAAATCCCCAGCAGCATTTTGTATTTTATTTAAAGAAAGAGGTTTCACTGATTTGCTTAGCACTTCTCCCTTGCTGAAGCTGGCATGGAACTCATGATCCTTCTGCTTCAGCCTTCCAGGACCCTGGGATTACAGGAGTGCACCAATGCTCTCAGCTCTGTTCACAATTTTAATGCCAGCATTCCCTCTTTGCCTTATCAACTATTTTTATGCTATATTTCAAATGGATGCAGTATTTCTAATTTTTCCTCCAAGAACTGGATGACAGTTTATAGATTTTTCTTTCTCTTTGAGAGCATTTCACATGAGAAAAAAGCAGACACAATGAGTTTATTAGAAGTGATGTGAAGGAAGAAAAAGGTGACACTTTAAAGCGAGAGAATGTGTCCTCTCTGTAAAGAGAAGAGCATGGCTCTCTTTCTGTCCAATTTTACTAGAGATCCAAAAAAAGATTCTAAAGAATCCTGCCCAGGTACACTTCTTGACTTTGGACTGACAACAGGATAATATCAAACTCTCAAGTATCCAGTGCCATGAAACTTTAGGTTAATTAGCCTCATGTTCAAGATTTATAATTGAATTCTTAATCATAAACTCTTGGAGATTTTATGGTTAGTAGGAATTATCTTTATTTCCCCGCGTTCCAGAATCTGGTCTTTAACAAGATCACGAAAGTCTCCCCTTTAGTGTAACTTGCGTTCCTCTTACAAACATTATTTTCAAACTGCATTTCTCCTGCAGGTAATAGTTTGTTAAAGAATGTAACACATACTGTCCAGTTAATCCAGAAAGGGTACAAGTAAATTGCTTCTTGGAAAATAAAGCATAGGGTCAATGTGTTGAGCGTATTTATTTATTTATTATGCTGTGTGTTGAAATCAGAGCTAGTAGACCACTGAGCTACATCACCAGCTCTTTTTTTATATTTTATTTACAGACAAGATCTCATTGATTTGCTTAGTGCCTGGCTGATACGTTGCTGAGACTGGCTCTAAATTCATGATTCTCCTGTCTCACCCTCCCAAGCTGCTGGGAATTATGCCCAACCTACCATTTACCTTAAAAGTACTTCAGTTCTTTTACAAGGTTCTGTGAAAATTACTATAATGAAAATATAAATGTAGTCTTTTCTATGATCTAATGACTCCAATTTTTTTAGATACATACCCAGAATTACTACTACTGAATCATATGACATTTTTATTTTAACTTATTGAAGAACCTTAATACCATTTTCGAAAATAACTTTATTCAATTTATATTCTCACCAGCATTTTTACAGGTGAATCTTTATATCCATGCTCATATGATCTGGAGTACCTACTATCTTTCAGATTTTTATTTTTTACTTCTAAATATTTTACTTATTTATTTACTATTCATAAATAGACAAATAACTTTTATTTTATTTATTTGTTTTTATGTGCTTCTGATGCTTGAACACAGTGCCTCCCATGTGCTAGGGAAGCACTCTACAACTGAGCCAGAACCCCAGCCCGTATTTTTTCAAATTTTTATCATAGGCATTCTGACAAGACTGCATAGGGTGAAGGAATGTTTTCATTTGATGCATGAAATTTCTAAGGCAAGTGTGTTATATTCCAGGCTGTCAAGTAGCTAGAAGAAGAGTGTACTGTATTTTCTGTGGTCAAACAGGAATCTGTGATTTCTAACACATTTTTAATACGACTGCTGCAAATTTTAGTTTTTGGAAGCAGATACAAACAATGCAAATCCAACTATTTGTAATGTATGAATATTTGCACATGCTCAGTCTCTGTTGCTTATAGAAATTGGATGTTTAGGATATACTCCCTGGAACAGAAGTCACTAATTTTAGATTCTCAGTACATAGAGAAACTACTTCTGAAAACAACTGGAAGGACTGGAATTATTACTGGGGTGAACAAGGGTAGGTCAGGGCTCAGAAAGTGCTCAAATATTATCGAGTCTATCGGTAGTTTGTTTAATTTTCCCCTTTGGTACCTATAATTGAGTTGAGAGAGAAGCAATTCTTCCAGCAACAGAAGTTAGAAAAACCACTGGAACTTAGGCCTAATGCAGGAAAGGGGCGCCCTTTCTATAGAAACTTCCAGATGACTGGGAGCAAAAAGTAAAAATTAGCATTTTGAAAATCATTCTCAGAAAACACCATAAAGAGTAGCAGAAATATCTGAGGGATTCACAATTTGGAATTCATTTTTAATTTGTTGATAATTTTATTATGGAGTTACTAGAGTTCCTTTTATAGCCTGAATACTATGAAAAAATTAAATATGTAATGTAAAATGTATTCTCCTGCTCAGCAACTTGTTTTTTTAAAAAATATTTTCACATGTATGACCTCCTCAGCAGCCACATCAATGTTTATAGCAGCTCAATTTGCAATAGGTAGACTATGGACCAACCTAGGTGGTTCTCGAAAGATGAATGGATAAAGAAAATGTGGTATATATGACCAATGGAATATTAGTCAGGTTGATAGTAGGCTAAAATTATGACATTTTCTAGTAAATGTTTGGAGAATATCATGCTAAGTGAAATAAGCAAGTCTCGCAAAACCAAAGACAAATGTTTTCTCTATTATGCTGATGGTAATTCAGGAGGGAGGGGGCACTGGGGCAGAATCACTTTACATTAGGTTGAGGGAAGTGATGGGAGGGAGGGGAGAGGGATGTGGGAATAGGAAAGATAGTAGTAGCTTGAAACCAACATCATTACTGTATGTATATATTTGACTACATGACTAATATGATTCTGCAACATGGACACTCAGAAAAATGAGAAATGATATCCCATCCATGTATGATATACCAGAGTGTATATATGTGCATTCTACTGTCATGGGGATGAAAGAGGGTCTGGGGATGTGGCTTAGTGGTTAAGAACCCCTTGTACTATAATGAGAGAGAAAATAGGGAAGACAAATCAGAAGGCAGGATGGATCCACACAATTCCAACAAGTTTCCCATAATCCCTACCCTCATTGCCAAGTACTTAGGGTCTGTGTGATATTGGTCCATCTGTGAAAATTTGAAAAAAAAATATTTTTTCTTATGATCTGGAGACATAAAAATGGACTTGAAAATTTCTACCAGGCCTGGTAGAATGGGTTGGAGACAGTAGTCACATCCTATAGAATTCCAAAGTCGTTACTTTAATTGAACCACTTCAGCTGAGTTCCCAGCAAATGTGACTGCCATTGGGGTAACGGTTCAGAGACCACATTGCTCCGGTTTTAGATGACTGTGAGGTCAGCCTGGGCAACCGAGTCCACCACTGTCTCAAGAAAGAAAAATGAGGGGGGGCCTTGGTGAGGGTGTAGCTCAGTGATAAAACAGCCTTGGGTTCAATCCCCTGTGGAGACCAGTGACAGTGATTGGGAGACAAGTGCCTGAGATGGAGGACTTTAATGATGTAATGGGAGTGGCATGCTTGGTGACTGGAAAAGTTTCTATGCAAATGTATAGGATGCCTGGTTGCTATGGCAATGGTCTCCATGGGGGAGACTCTGTTGTGGGAGACTTTTCAGCTTTGACCTTATTCTCAGGCACAAAGTTCCTTGCTAAGTCAACCATATGGTTCACCAGTTCCACTGTTTTAAAGGAAGCTTTAAAATAACTTTAAAGGATGGACTTTCTTCAGAGCTGCAGGGTGCTCTTAACATTGCACATTCCAACTATAGAATGTAACTGAGGAAATAGCTGCATACTGTTGCTAACTGTGTAACTTTCATAAATACAAAGAATAATGCTTGCATAGTCTTTAATATAACCAATGAAAGATACGCAATAAAGATCCATGGCACCTGAATAGGTTTTGGGTGAGGTTTTGCTCAGGAGGCTTTGAATCCTTAGAACAAGTAACTGAATCCTTTAGCATGAGCAGAAACAGCCCTCTACACAGCAAGTACTGCACAATATCACCTGATTGGAGACTGTAGCTTTATTAGTGATGTAGGGCACATGAGGCTAGACACCTAAGGAATGTTCCAGGAGCACATTGATCAGCTGCAGGGTTCTGAGGGGTATCACTTAAAATTTTTTGGATCACTGCTTGGAATTTCATTGATCTTCATTTACATCCAGTGGGACAGGAATGGAGGTTT
Source organism: Spermophilus citellus (assembly GCF_964194105.1). Classification (NCBI taxonomy): domain Eukaryota; kingdom Metazoa; phylum Chordata; class Mammalia; order Rodentia; family Sciuridae; genus Spermophilus; species Spermophilus citellus. The sequence continues at coordinate 34,209 of NW_027672829.1, read as the reverse complement.
ATATTTTTTGTAGGGGTATACATAAAGTTGTTTTTTGTTGTTGTTGTTGTTGTTGTTGTCTTGATTAGTTCACAGAAAGTGCTTTGTGTACCAATTGTAAGATTGGTTAGAAGTCTTCCAAGCTTTGCCACAAAAGCAGAAGTCTGTGTTATAACCCACATTGAGATCTTTGCAAAATCTTTTCCTGACATTCTGTTGAAAGAAAATTTTGGTGAAGGTCTCTTGAGAAGTCTTTTTTAAGATTATTTGGTGGAGAAGGGAGTGCCAGTGTATTAGGACATCAGACTGGGATGCTCCTTACCAAGCCTTTGGTCATGCAGTGTGTATTAAGAAAACCATCACACAATTTTCCCAGGGCTACTGAGGTACTCTAAACACAGAGAGAAATCAAGCCTGGGTTTTCTGGCATATTCCACCTAAGTATTATTCATGGGGAGAAAACCTAAGTTGAATGTAGTTTTTTTTAAAAAAAAAAAATCACTGGTATAAAAGATCTTTAAGAAGGAAGAGATCAGCTGCAATTGTGGAGGAAACACCTGCAGAGCTGCATCTGCTGATGTGGTTATCAGTGGGGTCCACACTCACAGCAGCAGCAAACTCAACACCTGAGCTACAGAGCGCTCCATGCTAGAATGCCTGGCTAGCATGCACAAGGCAGGATTCGGTCCCCAGAACTGGGAAAAGAAAAGAGAAAGCAACTCAAGTATAGGGCAAAATATATTTTGAGAAAGTGCCTCTTCAAACAATATACACAAATGATATTATCTTATAATGCTCTTTAATGTGCCTACATACAGCACAATACATGAGCCTTAGAACAAGAACAAGTGACAAGTGTGATGGTCCCAGAGTCATCAATAGATCAATAAGCAATCAAGGAAAAGAAAGAGGCCAGCTGCAGGGTACACAGACACATCCCTATGGTCCCAGCTGCCAGCATCACCCCATCTCAAAAAATAACAATTAAAAGGATTGTGGAGAAACTCAGTGGTAGAGCACTCCTGGGTAAAATCTGAACAAAGAAAGAGAGGAAAGAAGTTCAGAAGAGCCATTTCACCAATCTGTACTAAAGGCTGGAGTGGAGAGGCCTAAACTAACATACACAATATGTAATGAAACATTAGACTCAAAAGACTTAAAATACAGGAAAATGGAATCTAACAATAAGAGAGATTTAATCCAGAAAAACATGTTGCTTTTAAATCTTCATGCTGATGCAATGCTCCTCTCCAACCCAGGGTGCAGTTTTGTTACCTCTGAATACATTAAAAAAAAAAAAAAAAGAAGAAGAAGAAGAAAGAAATGAAGGCACACACCATTTTCACACACCTACAGTGGTTATCTCAAAATAAATAAATAAAATGAAATAAAATTAAATTTTCCTCAAGTCTGAACAAGTTCAAATGAATCTGAAACAAGCAAAGTTCTCACCACATTTCTACATACAGGGCTTTTCTCCAGTGTGATTTCTTAAATGCTGTTCAAAGGGAACTGGAAAGTTGAAAGTGTTACTGCAATTTTTAAAGATAGAAAAAGAATTTTTATGGATGTGAATTCTTTTATGCATTTGGAGAAAACTCTGAAAGCTGAATACTGCCCCACATGGCTTATCCTCAGCATTTTCTACAGTATGAGTCCTTTCATACAACTGAACAAAACTAGAACAGGTGAACCCTTTATATTTCTTACTTGCATAGGATTTATTCTTTTTATTCCAAAACAATATTCCCAGTCCTTAGGGAAAAAAATGAGAAAACTAGATTTCCCACATTTCTCACATTCACAGGGCTTCTCTGCATGAGTGTTTTCTTATATAAGAAAGGAAAAGAAGCTGACAGAATGTAGCAAATCCCCCAAATTCAGAGGGTTTGTTTTTCAATGTGAGTGAAATGGCTTTGAAGGCAACAGGGAAAATGGAAAGATTTGTGATATTTTTCACATTTAAAGAGTTATTCAGTTGGATGTGGTGGAGTATGCCTTTAATTCCTGAGACTCGAGAGGCTGATTCTGAAGAATCAATGTTGGAGGCTAGCCTCAGAACCTTAGGAAGACCCTAAGAAACTCAAGAAGTCCCTGTCTCAAAATGAAAAAGTAAAAAGGAACTGGAATGTAGCTCAGTGGTAGAGCACCACCAGACTAAATCCCCAGTGGATCGATTGATTGATTGCTCTCTCTCTCACACACACACATACACACACACAAACACACACACACACACATTTTCACCAGTGTGAGCCTCTCTTCTCTTTGAGGATATGAAATGTGATTTACCATATTTCACATTCAAAGGGTTTTTCTCCAGTAAACTTCCTACATGTATATGAGTGAAACAGTAATAACAGAAGAGTTTACCAATTGTTTTCATGCATACGATTTCTATGCAGTATGTGTTCTTTCACATGTGTGAAGCAGACAAGATGTGGCAAAGGCTTCTCCACGTTGTTGACATTCATTGGGCTTTTCTCCAGTATACATTCTTCTATGTCTGTGAAGGTCACTGGATCTAGCAAAGGCTTTGCCACACTGCTTACATTCTTAGGGCTTCTCTCCAGTATGGGTTTGTTCATGTGAGTGAAGGTAAGAAGACTGAGTGAAGGCTTTGCCACACTGCTTCCATTCATAGGGCTTCTCTCCAGTATGAGTGTGTTTATGCATCCGAAGGTAAGAGGCAGTAGTGTAGACTTTTCCACATTGTTGACATTCATAGGGCTTCTCTCCAGTGTGTGTTCTTCCATGTCTGTTAAGATGATAGGATGTAGCAAAGGCTTTTCCACATTGTTTGCATTCATAGGGCTTCTCTCCAGTATGTATTCTTCCATGTTTATGAAGCTGACAAGAGGTAGCAAAGGCTTTGCCACACTGCTTACATTCATACGGCTTCTCTCCAGTGTGACTCCTTTCATGTTTGTGAAGGTCACCAGATCCAGCAAAGGCTTTGCCACACTGCTTACATTCATAGGGCTTCTCTCCAGTATGAGTTTGTTCATGTGAGTGAAGGTAAGAGGACTGAGTGAAGGCTTTGCCACACTGCTTAAATTCATAGGGATTCTCTCCAGTATGAGTGTATTTATGCATCCGAAGGTAAAAGGCAGTAGTGTAGGCTTTTCCACATTGTTGACATTCATAGGGCTTCTCTCCAGTATGTGTTCTTCCATGTGTGTGAAGGTTACCAGATCTAGCAAAGGCTTTGCCACACTGCTTACATACATAGGGCTTCTCTCCACTATGAGTTCTTTCATGTGTGTGAAGGTTACCAGATCTAGCAAAGGCTTTGCCACACTGCTTACATTCATAGGGCTTCTCTCCAGTGTGACTCCTTTCATGTTTGTGAAGGTCACCAGATCCAGCAAAGGCTTTGCCACACTGCTTACATTCATAGGGCTTCTCTCCAGTATGAGTTTGTTCATGTGAGTGAAGGTAAGAAGACTGAGTGAAGGCTTTGCCACACTGCTTAAATTCATAGGGATTCTCTCCAGTATGAGTGTATTTATGCATCCGAAGGTAAAAGGCAGTAGTGTAGGCTTTTCCACATTGTTGACATTCATAGGGCTTCTCTCCAGTGTGTGTTCTTCCATGTCTGTTAAGATGATAGGATGTAGCAAAGGCTTTTCCACATTGTTTGCATTCATAGGGCTTCTCTCCAGTATGTATTCTTCCATGTTTATGAAGCTGACAAGAGGTAGCAAAGGCTTTGCCACACTGCTTACATTCATAGGGCTTCTCTCCAGTGTGAGTTCTTTCATGTTTGTGAAGGTCACCAGATCCAGCAAAGGCTTTGCCACACTGCTTACATTCATAAGGCTTCTCTCCAGTATGAGTTTGTTCATGTGAGTGAAGGTAAGAGGACTGAGTGAAGGCTTTGCCACACTGCTTAAATTCATAGGGATTCTCTCCAGTATGAGTGTATTTATGCATCCGAAGGTAAAAGGCAGTAGTGTAGGCTTTTCCACATTGTTGACATTCATAGGGCTTCTCCCCAGTATGTGTTCTTCCATGTGTGTGAAGGTTACCAGATCTAGCAAAGGCTTTGCCACACTGCTTACATACATAGGGCTTCTCTCCACTATGAGTTCTTTCATGTGTGTGAAGGTTACCAGATCTAGCAAAGGCTTTGCCACACTGCTTACATTCATAGGGCTTCTCTCCAGTGTGTGTTCTTCCATGTCCCTTAAGCTGATGGGATGCAGCAAAGGCTTTTCCACACTGCTTACATTCATAGGGCTTCTCTCCAGTGTGTGTTCTTCCATGTCTGTTAAGATGACAGGATGTAGCAAAGGCTTTTCCACATTGTTTACATTCATAGGGCTTCTCTCCAGTATGTATTCTTCCATGTTTATGAAGCTGACAAGAGGTAGCAAAGGCTTTGCCACACTGCTTACATTCATAGGGTTTCTCTCCAGTGTGAGTTCTTTCATGTTTGTGAAGGTCACCAGATCCAGCAAAGGCTTTGCCACACTGGTTACATTCATAGGGCTTCTCTCCAGTATGTGTTTTCTGATGTATTCTAAGTAAGCTGGGATAAGCAAAGTCTTTCCCACATACCTTACATTTGAAATGTGCATTCCCTGTGTGTGTGATCCTGTGCTTTTGAAGACTTGTGTGTGAAATAAAGGTTCGACCATCTTGTTTACATTCATAGAGTTTCTTTCCAGAATGAGTTTTTTCATGTCTTCTAAATAAAGAGGATAAATGAAAGGCTTTCCCATATACCTCACATTGAAAAGGTTTACCTCCACTGTGTGTTATCATGTGTCTTTGAACACCTGGGAGAGAAGAAGAGGCTTCACCACATTGTTGACATTCATAGGGTTGCCACCCAGTATGAGTTTCTTCATGACTTGGAATGTCATTGGAACAACTGATGACTTTCCCACATACTGAACTTTCATGTGGTCTATCTCCAGTTTGTAACAACATTTGTGTGTGAACACTTTTGAGAGAAACCAGAGATTTCCTATATTGGTTAAATTCACATGGCTTCTCTTCACATTCTTCATGCTTACAGTATTTGTGTCCAGAGTGAGATGTGATGTGCCTATGAAGGAATGAAGGATATATGAAATCTTTTGCACACATAATGAAGTCACATGGATTTACTCTATTAAAATTTTTCTTTGTTTGATTAAGAATTGGAATCGATTTGAAGGTTTCCACTATTCTGTGGGGAAAGTTTTAAGTTTACCATAGGACTTCTTTGAAGACGAAGTGACCAGCACATAATTGATACCTAACTCATTCACAGTTTTCTATTTATTTATAGGTATTTACATTTCTACCAACATCATGTAAAGGCTAGATTTTCTGACTTGTTAAAGTTGCCTGAAAATAAATCGATTGAAAGGAAACAATCCTTTGCAACACAGCTTCTCTATGGCTATTATTCACATAGTCATATTCACATATGCAATTTCATAGTACTTTTTGCATGTCAAATACTTTGAAAAGACTGAATACCTGTCACAGATAAGTACATATTTCTGGTAAAAAATATTATAAGAATAAATACATTTCAAATTATGCATACTTCTTCAGTTGGTTTGCTTTAAAAATTATATGACAGTTCTCAGATTCCCTCACAAATTCCTCTTGTGAGTAGAGTTACCTTAGGTTGCTTCCAGAGTTTTCAATCTGATCTTCAGTGGTCTTGTCTTCCCACTTGTTTCCTAAAATGAGAGAACATAACAATCTTTATGAATATTTAGGAGCTAGAAATGCTTTGCCAAATTGTAGGTGCCATTTATGCTTCAATAATTCATCAACTGATTTCCTTTGCACCTTCTACATAAATGACCAAAATAAACATGAGTTCTCAATTGGATTAATTTTAAAACCATCATTGTTACCTATAGAAGCCAGGTTTCTGAGGACTTCCAGCATCACATCTCTGTAAAGGTTCTTCTGGGAAGCATCCAGAAAAGACCACTCCTCCTTGGTGAAGTTCACAGCCACATCCTCAAAGGTCATTGAGATCTAAAATATCCCACAAATGTATAGTGGAGGCCAGGAAAGATTGACAGCATGAGAAATCTGCACTCAACATGCATGATGTTCACATGATTGCCTGGCCTCCTGATTAATTCCACGATTTGGTCCATCAAATCTTTACTGCACTCAATTTCTTACACCCATTCCAACACTAGAAATTGGCTACTCAGAAGGCAAACATTATAGTGATTTATACCCTTCCTTTGGTGAGTTCACAGGAAGTAAGACAGGCTCCCAGATCACTCCTAACTTCTTTAATGGTTGCACCTCTATTACATGTCCTAGAAACGTCCTGTGTGGTACAGAGCTAATATAAGCACTTCTGATAGTATGTATCTTTAGAAAAGAAAGGTGATAAGTAGAAAAATGCAGGAATCATGAAACTAAGCATTTGCGAGAGATTCTGCCAACTACAGTGGCTCCCTGTACCTACAAGGTTAATATAGGCAACATGGTATTTACTGATGTCTTGTTTCCTCTGAAAGTCTATTGTTCCATACTTAAAGAAATGCCTAGGGGGCTGGGGATGTGGCTCAAGTGGTAGCGTGCTCGCCTGGGATGCATGCGGCCCGGGTTCGATCCTCAGCACCACATACCAACAAACATGTTGTGTTCGCCGAGAACTAAAAAATAAATATTAAAAAAAGAAGAAATGCCTAGGGCCAGCCCCCACTCCCACCCTCTGGGCATGGGGTCACTAAGGAGATTCCTTCATAGACAACATTTAGACAACATTTCACACAGGTGGTCACAATGTGTTAACTGGAAATTGAGCTCATCCTGTGTGATTACACTAAGAACAACTAGAAGTTTGCAGGTGCTTTACTCCAGAACAAATTTAGTCAACTAGCTTACTATTAAATGACCAAAACTAACATGAGTTCTCTATTTGATTAATTTAATTTATTTATTAATAAACACAACAATTTGATAGTTTCTTGTGGTTACAGTCAAAGCAGAATGGGGTAAGTGGAATGATGGCACGTGTCTTAGAAATAACTCAATGAGGACTTGGAAGATGGCGGCGGATGGAGTGCATCACCCCCGTGTACCATGTCACTGTGCGGGTGAATGAGAAGTTAGAACGGCCAAAAGCTATCTTATTAGGAATTTCCAGCAAAATTGGGGTGCACCAAAACCTAGAGGAAGGATTTCCATCGCCCGAGGATCGGTTACTGGGGCTCAACCGCGAGCGATTTGTCCGCACAGAGATTCAAGCTGCTTATTCAGTGACTTGCCCCACTGCTAGACTGCGACGCTCGCCGGGAAACGGCGAGCTAGAAACGCAGAGATACGGCGCTGCTGATTCTGTGGGTGCCTTCTGGCTGTGCCCTCACTGTGCTCAGTGCTGAATTCCGGGTTTGAGACAGGGGAAGGAAGCGGTCCAATCCTCTCCTCCAAACCAGTAAGACCACCAAGGAAGCCAGCGGCCACCATCTTGGAGAGCTGACATCACCATCGCCAGTTTTCGACTGATCACATCTCATTCAGTGATAGAACAGATCTGTGACATTAAAACCATTTTCCATACAACGGGAAAATCACATAAAATCTCTCCCCGGCTTTCCGGGGGTGTGATTAACAGAGGGAATGTGAGTAGAGGTGTGGGGGAAAGGCAAAGGCACCTGACCCCCAACTCCTCCCTCCCACCAGCGGCGAAAACAAAACCTGTTTTGCCAGCTCTAGGAGGAGGGGCTAGCGGAGAAAATCAAAACAATAAGGTGCCGGTTCCCAAAAGCCGCACTCCACATCCAGGAAACTGCAGGCCCAGAGTGTAGTTTCAACTGCCGAGAGGTACCACACGGGGGTAGACCTGGCTGACAGGAGAAGCCAGGGGACTAGAAACCAGGAATTAACCTAAGCTAACAGGTTTTGAGAGACACCAGTGGGGGGAGGAGGGAGCAGCCTAATACGGACTGTTTCCTATAGCTGGAGGACAAAATCTTGGCCCGGAAGGCACAGCACCACCTGCTGGAAGCGAAGAAAATAGAAGCCTAACAGTGTCTTTTTTTCTTTTAATTTTTTTTTAATTTTATTTTTTTCTTTTCTACAATTGTACTATTATTTTTTTAAATGTAATTTCTATTTTACTGTGTTTTATTATTTTTTTATTATCATTTCCTTTTCTTTTCTATTCTTTTTTCTTTCTTTCCTCTCTCCCTCTTTCTTGGTTTGCTTCCTCACTTTTTCCCCATCTTTCCTCTTAAGCACGACCACCCAGATTATGTACAACTTACTAAATGCAAATAGATGAATACTACGAATCAGTCCATAGTCCGACTAAGCCCTTAACTACCCCCAAGTACTCCTGTCTATTCCTTGTTAATATCCGCCTGCATTTGAGCAACCCCCCAAAGAAGCTAACATATACTAACCTCCATACCATCAAAGCGCCCGACCTCATCATAAAATCCTAAGTTCAAACCTCGATTCTATACATGCCATCAAATTCTGTAGGCCTCTAATGAAACTAATGAATTTACCATAAAGCACAATTAAACACAATATCGCTAAACATTGTCTCCCAACACAAAGGAGAGATATTGGAACTATGAAAACCAAAACAAATTTAAAGAAGAAAACAGAAACACAGCAGTGAAACAGAGTTGGAAAGCAACGTGAGCACCATGAAAAAACAAGGGAAAAAAGGATTACAAACAGTGCAGGAAAGCTTAAATTCACAGGAGAACCTAGAGGCTTCAGAAAAATGGACAGAGAAAGAACTCAAGGTACACGTAACTCACATGGAACGGAATCTTAGAGAAGACTTTAGGCAGCAAGTACAAACAATGAAAGTATACTTTGAAAATGAATTAAATAGGCAAATTCAAATGGCAAAGAATGACCTATACCAGGAGATAGAGATTTAAAAAAAAAAAATCAAACAGTAATCCTAGAAATGGAGGAAACCATAAACCAAATTAAAAACTCAAATGAGAATATTACAAATAGACTAGATCAAATAGAAGTCAGAGCATCAGATAATGAAGACAAAGTGTATCAACTTGAGAAGAATATAGTCAACACAGAAAGGATGCTAAAAAGTCACCAGCAATCTATCCAAGAAATATGGGATGTTATTAAAAAGAAACAAAAAAAACTTGAGAGTCATCGGGATAGAAGAAGGTATAGAGATTCAAACCAAAGGAATGAACAACCTATTGAATGAAAGAATCCTAGAAAACTTCCCAGATATGAAAGATGGAATGGATTGCCAAATCCTGGAAGCCTACAGGACTCCAAACATACAAAACCCTAATAGACCAACTCCAAGAAACATAATTATGAAGATATCCAACATACAGAACAAAAAGACAATATTAAAAGCTACAAGAGAAAGAAGGCAGATTACATTCAGGGGTAAACCAATTAGGTTAACAGCTGATTTTTCATCACAGACGAAGAAAGCAAGAAGATCCTGGAACAACGTATTTCAAACACTGAAAAATAATGGATTCCAACCAAGAATATTGTATCCAGCAAAATTAAGCTTCAGATTTGACAATGAAATTAAAATATTTCATGATAAACAAAACTTAAAAGAATTCGCAGCCAAAAAACCAGCACTGCAAGGCATTCTGAGCAAAACAGCACCCAAAACTAACATTGGGAGGTAACCCAGTAAAGAGAAGGACAAAAAATATAACCAAAAAGGAAAAACGAGCCATATTAAAATAAATAAATAAATAAATAAATAAATAAGCATGTCTGGAAGTACAAACAATATATCAATAGTAACCTTAAACGTTAATGGCTTAAATTCACCAATCAAGAGACAAAGGCTAGTACACTGGATTAAAAAAAAAATGAATCCAACAATATGCTGCCTTCAGGAGACTCATATGATAGGAAAAGACATACACATGTTGAAAAAGAAAGGCTGGGAAAAATCATACCACTCACATGGTCCTTGGAAGCAAGCAGGAGTGGCCATACTCATATCGAATAAAATCAACTTCAAACCTAACTTAATCAAAAGGGATAAAGAAGGCCACTATATATATACTGTTATAAGGAACCATCCACCAACAAGACATAACAATTATCAATATGTATGCACCAAACAATGGTGCTGCAACATTCATAAAACAAGCTCTCCTCAAGTTCAAGAGTCAAATAGACCACAACACAATAATTATCGGTGACTTCAATGCACCGCTCTCTCCATTGGACAGATCCACCAGACAAAAGCTGAATAGAGAAACTATAGAACTCAATAAAACAATTAATAACCTAGACTTAACCAAAATATATAGACTATATCAACCATCATCAAATGGATACACGTTCTTCTCAGTAGCACATGGATCCTTCTCAAAGGTAGAACATATATTATGCCATAGGGCAACTCTTAGTAAATATAAAAGGGTGGAGATAATACCATGCATCTTATCTGATCATAATGGAATGAAACTGGAAATCAATGATAAAAGAAGGAAGGAAAAATCCTGCATCACCTGGAAAATGAACAATATGTTACTGAATGATCAATGGGTTACAGAAGACATAAAGGAGGAAATAAAAAAAAAATTCTTATAGATAAATGAAAATACAGACACAACATACCGGAATCTATGGGACACAATGAAAGCAGTTTTAAGAGGGAAATTCATTGCCTGGAGGACATTCCTCAAAAAAAGAAAAAAAAAACACAGATAAATGAACTCACACTTCATCTCAAAACCCTAGAAAAAGAAGAGCAAAACAACAGCAAATGTAGCAGAAGACAAGAAATAATTAAAATCAGAACGGAAATCAACGAAATTGAAACAAAAAAAAACATTGAAAAAATTGATAAAACTAAAAGTTGGTTCTTCGAAAAAATAAATAAAATTGACAGACCCTTAGCCATGCTAACAAAGAGAAGAAGAGAGAGAACTCAAATTACCAACATATGGGATGAAAAAGGCAATATCACAAAAGATACTACAGAAATACAGAAGATAATTAGAAATTATTTTGAAACCCTATATTCCAATAAAATAGAAGATAGTGAAGATATCAATAAATTTCTTAAGTCATATGACTTGCCCAGATTGAGTCAGGAAGATACACACAATTTAAAAAGACCAATGACAAAGGAGGAAATAGAAGAAGCCATCAAAAGACTACCAACCAAGAAAAGCCCTGGAACAGATGGATATACAGCAGAGTTTTACAAAACCTTCAAAGAAGAATTAATACCAATACTTTTCAAGTTATTTAAAGAAACAGAAAAAGAAGGAGATCTTCCAAATTCATTGTATGAGACCAACATCACCCTGATACCAAAACCAGACAAAGATACTTCAAAGAAAAAAAACTACAGACCAATATCTCTAATGAACATAGATGCAAAAATCCTCAATAAAATCCTGGCAAATTGAATACAAAAGCATATCAAAAAAATTGTGCACCATGATCAAGTAGGATTCATCCCTGGGATGCAAGGCTGGGTAAATATACGGAAATCAATAAATGTCATTCACCACATCAATAGACTTAAAGAACCACATGATCATCGATAGATGCAGAAAAAGCATTCGACAAAGTACAACAACACTTTATGTTCAAAATACTAGAAAAACTAGGAATAACAGGATCTTACCTCAACATCGTAAAAGCTATATATGCTAAACCTCAGGCTAGCATTATTCTGAATGGAGAAAAACCGAAGGCATTTCCTCTAAAATCTGGAACAAGACAGGGATGCCCTCTATCACCACTTCTATTCAATATAGTTCTCAAAACACTGGCCAGAGCAATTAGACGAAAGAAATTAAAGGCATAAAAATAGGAAAAGAAGAACTTAAATTATCACTATTTGTGGATGATATGATAATATATCTAACAGACCCAACAGGGTCTACAGAGAAACTACTAGAGTTAATAAATGAATTCAGCAAAGTGGCAAGATATAAAATCAACACGCATAAATCAAAGGCATTCCTGTATATCAGTGCCAAATCTTCTGAAATGTAAATGAGGACAACCACCCCATTCACAATATCCTCAAAAAAAAAATAAAATACTTGGGAATCAACCTAACAAAAGAGGTGAAAGATTTATACAATGAATACTACAGAACCCTAAAGAGAGAAATAGAAGAAGACCTTAGAAGATGGAAAAATATACCCTGTTCATGAATATGAAGAACTAACATCATCAACATGAAAATATTACCCAAAGTTCTCTATAGGTTCAATGCAATGCAAATCAAAATCCCAAGGGCATTTCTTGTAGAAATAGATAAAGCAATTATGAAATTCATATGGAAAAACAAAAGACCCAGAATAGCAAAAGCAATTCTAAACAGGAAGTGTGAGTCAGGCAATATAGCAATACCAGAGTTCGAACTATACTACAGAGCAATAGTAACAAAACCAGCATGGTACTGGTACCAAAAAAGGCGGGTGGATGAATGGTACAGAATAGAGGACACAGAGACCAGTCCACAAAATTACATCTATCTTATATTTGATAAAGGGGCTAAAAGCATGCAATGGAGGAAAGATAGCATCTTCAACAAATGGTGCTGGGAAACGCAAAAAAATTAACAATAATAAAACAAATGAGGGCTGGGGATGTGACTCAAGTGGTAGCACGCTCGCCTGGCATGCGTGCGGCCCGGGTTCGATCCTCAGCACCACATACAAAACAAAAATGTTGTGACCGCCGAGAACTAAAATAAATAAATATTAAAACTCTTCTCTCTCTCTCTCTCTCTCTCTCTCTCTCTCTCTCTCATCTCTTAAAAAAAAATAACCCAATCAACAAATGGGTCAAAGACCTGAACAGACACTTCTCAGAGGAGGACATACAATCAATCAACAAGTACATGAAAAAATGCTCACCATCTCTAGCAGTCAGAGAAATGCAAATCAAAACCACCCTAAGATACCATCTCACTCCAGTAAGATTGCCAGCCATTATGAAGTCAAACAACAATAAGTGCTGGCAAGGATGTGGGGAAAGGGGTACTCTTATACATTGCTGGTGGGACTGCAAATTGGTGCACCCAATTTGGAAAGCAGTATGGAGATTCCTGGGAAAGCTGGGAATAGAACCACCATTTGACCCTGCTATTGCCCTTCTCGGACTATTCCCTGAAGACCTTAAAAGAGCGTACTACAGGGATACTGCCACATCGATGTTCATAGCAGCACAATTCACAATAGCTAGACTTTGGAACCAACCCAGATGCCCTTCAATAGATGAATGGATAAAAAAAAATGTGGCATTTATACACAATGGAGTATTACGCAGCACTAAAAAATGACAAAATCATGGAATTTGCAGGGAAATGGATGGCATTAGAGCAGATTATGCTAAGTGAAGCTAGCCAATCCCTAAAAAACAAATGCCAAATGTCTTCTTTGATATAAAGAGACATAAAGAGAGTAACTAAGAACAGAGCAAGGAGGAAGAGCAGGAGGAAAAGACTAACATTAAACAGAGACATGAGAAGGGAGGGAAAGGGAGAGAAAAGGGAAACTGCATGGAAATGGAAGGAGCCCCCAATTGTTATACAAAATTACATATAAGATGTTGTGAGTGGAATGGGAAAAAAAAAACAAGAAGAGAAATGAATTGTAGTAGATGGGGTAGAGAGAGAAGATGGGAAAGGATGGGAGGGGGGAATAGTAGAGGATAGGAAAGGTAGCAGAATACAGCAGTCACTAATATGGCATCATGTAAAAATGTGGATGTGTAACCGATGTGATTCTGCAATCTGTAATTGGGATAAAAATGGGAGTTCATAACCCACTTGAATCTAATGTATGAAATACGATATGTCAAGAGCTTTGCAAGGTTTTGAACAACCAATAAAAAAATGAAAAAAAAAAGAAAGAAAGAACTCAATGACCTAAAAATGTCACCATGGGCTGGAGATGGGGCTCAAGCGATAGCGTGCTCACCTGGCATGTGTGCAGCCCAGGTTCGATCCTCAGCACCACATACAAACAAAGATATTGTGTCTGCCGAATACTAAAAAATAAATATTAAAAAAATTCTCTTCTCTCTTTCTCTCTTTAAAAAAAAAGAAAGAAAGAAAGAAAGAAAAAACAAAAATGTCACCTTCTCCAAACAACAGCCTTACAAAGTTTTATAACTCTGAAAACAATCTTCTGAATAAACAGCAGGCACTACTTTTCTAAGTCTCACAGCAACAATGAATGTCCAATGATTGTCAAACTCTTCTTAACAGCAGCTGGTTCACTACCATAATATACAGTCATGAGACACATACCAATGTTCTGTTCAAGGACATTTTGATCAAGGTTGGGCCACATATGCAATGATTGTCTGTTGTGAAAGAGATTCATCGTGCCTGTAGCAATGGTGGTGCAAACAAACCTAAGGCAGAAGCTTTTCCAGAGTGTGGTAAAGCAACAAGTTTGTAGCCCAGAATTCTGAACTATCCCACACAGTCTGCGTGTGAAAGAGGCCACCATTCACATCTGTAAGCATGCTATGATGTCTGCACAGTGATGGAACAGACAAAGAAAATGTCCCTGCCACTTACACAGAAGCATACTCAAGGACTGAAACCATACAGAACCACCCAAAACAATGAAGAATCCACAATTACACTCAGAGACATCAGCCCAACTCTGTCAGGACAATGATGCAGACAGGAGGGCTTCATGGACCTTCAACCAAATGGGAAGCACACTGAGGTCTCAGGGTCACAGCAACACTCCACAGGACATAAACCACACCCCTACAAGTGCACCACCAGTGAAATCCCATGTATGCTCAAAGAACATGAGAGCTAAAGCAGAAATCAGATCAGAAGAAACTGAACAGCCTCCAGGGAAGGGGACATGAAACACAGGGCTCTGAACAGACACAGGACAAAGAGGTGACTCAAGAGAAAAGGTGACCATTTTGAAAGAAAAAAATGTAAAAGTCCATCATAGGAAATTCATAGAGAACACCAGAGGTGGTGCTGAATGGGTATCTAAGTCATCCAACACACATTTCAGAAAAGAAGAGCTAAAAGCAACCAATGAAACTGCCGCTTAAGAAAACCAGAGAAAGAAGAGCAAGGTAAACCTTATAAATTAACCACAGGTAGGTTGCCGCAGTCTGGCTGGGCACAATTCAGAAGCCACTTGTCAAAGGAAACAAACTTCATTTCTAGAACCACACATGCCAAACAAAAAAGCTCCTCAGGAAAAACCTTCAGAGCCCAACTGCCACCACCAGCTTCCCACAAGCCTCTCAACCTCCCCCACTCCTCCTGCTCTTGAGGCCGATTGGCTGGGTCGTGTGGGTGGAGCCAAAAAAGTCCCCCAATGAGCAGCTCTGTAGTCTGAAAGGGCAGGGAAACAGCCCAATGAGCATCACCGCAGAGGAGCCAATCAGCTAGAAGTTGCTGGGGCCGCTGTGAGCCAATCATCAGCTGGCAGTCTGAAAGTTTGCTGGGGCCCCTTCGGCTGTGGCTCTCAACAGTAGGTAACAGAGAAAGTGTTGATGAAACCACAATCAGGAAATCCGCAGTCTGCAAAATCAAGTTCTTCATGAACATCAGCATCACTGATTAACTGACAAAAGGCTAAGAATACAGAGGACAGGGACTGGGGTTGTGGCTCAGTGGAAGAGTGCTTGCCTAGTGCTTGGGAGAAACTGGGTTCAATCCTCACTGCCACATAAAAAGAAAGAAATAAAAAGTGTAAAATATACAATATTATTAAAGAAAAAAAACAACGAGGACTGAAAACCTACTAACAGATTTAAAAGTGTCATCGTCAACAATGCATTGGGACTTCAGATTATCATAAATGTGCTTGACACAAATTAGACAACTTACAGAAACTGGACCATTTCTTTGAGAGAGACAATCTCCTACAACTTACACACAAGGGGAAATACACAAAACAGATGAGCCCATGGCTGCTGAGAAAAACAGACTCAATAACTAATTACTTCCTAAAAAGGCAAGGCAAGGCTCTGACATCTCAAACAGGCTTCCATGAGACACATAAGAACTGCCACCAGTTTTCTACGTTTTTTCCAAAACATAAAAGCTGAGTTAACACCTCCTAAGTCTTCCTGAGGCATAAGTTACCATATTATCCAAATTAAATAGATGAAGAAAAGTATTAAATAGAAAAGACGACTATGAATGATGCCCATAATCATAAATGCAAAATTTAATCATAAATGCAAAAAACTGTACAATTAAGTCATCACACTCCAGGTGTCTACGCAAATGATGTGAAAATTATGGGCACAGGAACCCTCACTGCAGTGACTACAGCAGCCATATCCAGAACTGCCCAAAGCTAGATGCAAGGAAGATGCACCTTTCAATACTGAATGGACAAGCTGAAGTTAAACCACACCAAAGAGCATCACTCAGAAAATGAGCTCTGCAGCCTGGAAAGACAGCACCCTTAAAGGCAGACTGGTAAGTGAGAGAAGCCAGTTTGAAATGGCCAAGTGCAGCAAGATTCCAAGTCAAGAACATTCTGAAAAAGACAACATTATAGATGCAATAGCAGAACTGATGGGTGCCAGGGACTTAGGGAGCAGAGAGGGAGGAAGGAATGAGGAGGAGTGATGAACAGGTGGAACATTGGATTCCCAGAGCAGTGAAACTCTTCTGTATGACATTATCTTGTATATGATGTGACACACACAATCACATCAGAAGGAAGAGGAACCCTAAAGTAAAGGATGAACTTTGGCTTATCCTAAATGTTGCTTCATCCATTCTCTTTATCAAATGTTCAACACTGGTTTAGTAACTAACAAACACCCTACACCAATGCAATATGTTGAAAACAGTGGAGACTATCAGCTGGAGAGAAGGCGTATTTGATACTATGAGTAATGGCACATTTAATTGTCACCTTGATTGGATTAAAGGATGCCGATGATTAATGAGCTTCTGTATGTGTCCATGAGGGTGTGTCTACAAATGATGGGCATATGGGATAGTGAGCCAAACTGGAGAACCTCTTTAAGCTAGGCAGCACCATCCAATAGGACGGTGTCTTGGGTGGAACAAAATTCTTCACTCTCCCAAAGTGGACTCTGCCAGTGATTCTCTAGTGAGTTTCCAGAATCTTTGGTCTGGACTAGGGCAGCACCATTGATCCCCCTTGTTCTGAGGCTTCAGCCTCTGGGACTCTGCAGCTACTACTTCTCAAGCTCTCCAGCCTGCAGATGGCCACTGTGGACATCCACCTTCGGGTCAAGTAGGCCAATCTAATGAATCCCCTTTGATAATCATACTTCCTCTTGATACTTTTCCTCTAGAGAACACTGACTAAAACTATGTAAGCCTAAAATTGCTCATAAAAACAAAGTTTATCTAATAAAGAAGTAAATAAACTACCAAGCCATGAAGTTTTAAAAATGTATACATAAGAAACAATATGATATGCTAAATAACTTTTTCATAATAATGCAAAAAATGAAGCAAAGAGGAAGAGTCATAGTTACAAATTTCAAAAGTATGAACAAAAGCAAGAAAACTGATTTTCAATACTATTTTCATCTGGAAAGAAATTGGATGATAAGTCTTCAAAACTCATTCCAACTGCTGGTGTAGTGGTGTGCACCTGTAATTTCAGCCACTAGGGAGGTCAAGGCAGGGAAATGGCAAAAGTTTGAGGCCTGTCTCAGCAACATAGTAAGACACTCAGAAATTTAGTGAGACTGGTCTTCATTAAAAATAAAAAGGGGGTCTGGGACTGTAGCTGAGTGACAGACCACTTGCTAACATGTGTGAGGCACTGGGTATGATCCTCAGCATCACAGAAAAATAAATAAAATAAAGGTATTCTATCCATCTACAACTATACAAAATTAAAAAAAAAAGAAAAATAAATAAATAAATAAGAAGGGCTGAGGATGTGCTCAGTGGTCAAGTGCCTGTAGGTTTATTCCCCAGTAAAACACCTGCCCACCTCCAGAACGTTGCTCAGAAATTGAAATTCATTTCTGGGAGATAACTAAGCATGAGCAAGTCCATGGCATCAATTCCCAGCACTCAATAAGTAAGCAAATAAATAAACAACAGTCTACAATACTAATTTTCTTGGGCTGGAGAGTGGTGCTTGGTAAAATACATGTAATAAGAGATAAAAATGCTTATAATACAAAAGGTACACAATTAGAGGCATAAAAACACAACAATATCAGTGGAAAGACACCACACTTTCTCACAAAGAAGATTGAATGTTCCCATGATCTAAACTCTCTGAAAAAACACTGAGTGTTTCAGTAAATTCTGTGAAATTTTTAGGGCATTGTTTACTGTATTTTGGAGGTAAACTTAAGAAAAACTACATCTAAAAATGGAAATAGTTGGGTTGGGATTCTGGCTCAGCAGTAGAGTACTTGCCTAGCACATGAGAGGCCCTAGGTTTGATCCTCAGCACCACATAAAAATAAATAAATAGATATTGTGTCCAACTACAGCCACAACAAAAAATACTCTTCAAAAAATTGGAAAAGTAAACTGTATCTAAGACCAGCCAAAATGTTGTACAAGACAGAGAGAATAGAGAGAGCATTTATGTTACTCCCAAGTTTCATAAGATAAAAGGCTAGCTCCCAAAGTGGTGGCCCTATGAGGAGGCAGTTGGGAGGGAACAGGAATTAGGTGACATGGTGAGGGGATCAGCACCCTTATTTAGACACATGGATCTCTCTTTTGCAGAAAACAGGTGTCATTTACTCTTTCACTGATATTCAGTGATTAAATGATTACAGTTGGGTATTCAAGGTATTTTCAAAATTGTCCTTAAAATTTACAATGAGACAGGTGTGATGGTGCATACCTGTAACCCCAGCGGTTCAGGAGTCTGAGGCCCTAGAAGATGTAGCAAGACTCTGTCTCAAAACAAAGAATGTAAAAGGGGCTGGTGGTTAAGCACCTCTGTGTTCCATTCCTGATAACAAAAAACCACACAGTTAGCATGAACCTGCCAAATTCAGACAACAATGGCGAAAAACTGTCGTCCTCTGTCAAATTCATCACCTTGTGAAGGACAGATACAAGTTTCATGAAATCACATTCATAAATTTATCCACCACTATTTTTGTAAAATTGGACTCAAATTCTGCAGCAATAATGCAAGACAGAGTTTCTCTGTATCTTATGTGGTATTTTGGAATCGAGGGTTGGATTTCAATTTGAAACCACTGAAAAGACAAATCTGAATCTTACAAACTTTCTACACATGCTCAGGGGTAGCAAAAGGTAAATTAGGCAATTAGATGTTTTCTTTTTCTTTATTTCTTTTTTGTTTGATGCCCCCGAGATTAAACCCAGAGATATTACTACTGAGCCCCATCCCCAGTCATTTTTATATTTTATTTTGAGACGCAGTCTCACAAGGTTGCATAAGGCCTCGCTAAGTTGCTAAGGCTGTCCTCAAATTTGCAACACTCCTGTCTCAGCCTCTGGAGCAGGAAGGATCACAGGTGTGCACCACTGTACCTGGCTGTAAGCAGGGATTTTTAACAACAACAACCAAAAAAAAGGTGGATTTTAATCTGCCTCTCTCTTGCCTCTTTACTAATAAATGGCTCTGAATAAATAAACCTGGGCCTCAGATAAGTGAGCACATCATTTCAAAGTGATACACAGAAAGCTTTGGTGCTGAGGGAGCACAGATGTGTCAGGCTCAAGGGGCAGGGAAGGTCCCTGACAGCTGGGACATGCTTCCTCCTGGTCTTGCTCATGGAAAGCATCCAGGATCACCCTCCCAGGCACCTGGACCATGACTCCAGTCTATAAGGCTTTTCAGGTTTGCACAGCTCTGCACTGGGGTGGGTGGTTTTTATATTCTGGGAGAGGTTTTGCTCCTTCACACTGTGAGAGACTAAAAGGGCAGGAGTCACTGCTCACCTGGCCCCTCAGCACCAGCATCCACAGGCTGACTGTCCACCTGTCTCCAAGAAATGGGAACAGAGCTTCGGGAAAACTAGGTCCCAAGGAAGTAGCTGTTTAGATGAGGCATTTTCCAGGAGATTCCTCAGCCCAGGGCCCCTAGCAGCTTCCCTGAGAGGCTGTACCCCACACCTCAGGCTGTCCTCTGGGAGCAGCTGACCCAGGGCCTGAAATTCTGTTCACCCTGCAAGGCACAGGGCAGCTGTGGGCACTTTGTGGCAGCTCCAGGAGAGGACAGTGGCTGAGGACATGGGACTCTGTGAGGTGTCCAAAGGGAACCTCTGTCCAAGAAATTTGATATGGTGTCTACATCTAAAAAAGATAAAAGAAAAAGCACAAGATTTTTACAGCTGTGAACTCAAGTTCTCTATACAGTTGCATCTACATCAAAGAACCTTCAGAGTACTTGACTTTGGCTAACTAGACTACCATGAGGGTGGAAAGGCAGGGTTCTGTATGGAGAGCAAACATTATCTCGGGCTATCTTAAGCCCTTTAATAGTCAATCATCTTAATTTCTGTATCAGACCACAATCTCAAAACTTCTCAGAATATATCACTAATCGGACCAGATGTCTCCAAAATCCATCAAAGCTCAGAATGCAATGACAGACATACAGAAGAATTTTTTTTTTATTTTTTTTTCTGTACCCCACCAATCTGATGTTCCTACCAATGCAGTGATACACAGTTTCTTTTATAAAAGTTCATGGAGGCCAGGCACAGTGGCACACAACTGTAATCCCAGCAGCTTGAGAGGTTAAGATGAGAGGATTGCTAAATTCAAAGCCAGATTCAGCAACTTAGTGAGACCATTATGAACTTAGTGACATGATGTCTGAAAATACATTATAAAAAGGACTTGGAATGTGGATCAGTGTTTATGTGCCCCTGGGTTCAATCCCTGGTATATTTAAGAAAGAAAGAAAGAAAGAAAGAAAGAAAGAAAGAAAGAAAGAAAGAAAGAAAGGAAGGAAGGAAGGAAGGAAGGAAGGAAAGAAGGAAGGAAAGAAGAAAGAAGTGATGTAATCTCTTCCAAGCAGGGTCACACACATCATTCAGGGTAACTTGAATAAATGTTTCTTAGTATGATAATTAATATTTGGGTTAAAATGAACTATTTTCTGTAGCTGGGGTTGTCGATGCCTTTAAACCCAACAGATTGGGAAGCTGAGGCAGGAGGATCACAACTTTCAGGCCACGCTGGGCACCATAGCCAGATCCTTTCTGAAAATCATACTGAAAAAAGCTAGGGATGAAGGACAGTCAATGAATCAGACATTATGGTAGTGGCATCCCCTTTTTTCACAGAAAATTGTAACTGGGTTTCTCCAGAAATCTTCACCATGGCTAATTTTAGGACTGTCAACAAAAGAGTGTCCACAAAAAAGTTCAGTGTAGATAAACTTCCTATTTTTGTGTTGCCCTATTTTACTGGGCTGCTAGTCTGGAAGAAATCAGCACTCCTGGGCTGGGGATGTGGCTCAAGCAGTAGCGCGCTCTCCTGGCATGCGTGCGGCCCGGGTTTGATCCTCAGCACCACATACAAACAAAGATGTTGTGTCTGCCGAGAATTAAAAAATAAATATTAAAAAAATCTCTCTCTCTCTCTCTCTAAAACAAAAATTAAAAAAAAAAAAAAGAAATCATC
Source organism: Spermophilus citellus (assembly GCF_964194105.1). Classification (NCBI taxonomy): domain Eukaryota; kingdom Metazoa; phylum Chordata; class Mammalia; order Rodentia; family Sciuridae; genus Spermophilus; species Spermophilus citellus. The sequence continues at coordinate 12,680 of NW_027672829.1, read as the reverse complement.
ACTCCAGGTGCTGGACTTTCCCTTACTAGTTTTTTACACACTTGTTTCCACTATAGTAGTTTGTAGAAATGTGCAAACAAGGCCTCTGGCCTTGAGCTGGGATTCACAGACAAGTCACCTACTGGGCTCCATGGTAACAGCTGGTGGGGGAGGAAAGAAAGGGGAGAAGAAGCTCTCCCCTCCTCAGGTGCTCTCCTTGAAGGGTTAACTTGGCCAGAACAGAGAAAGAAAAACCTGCTTTTATGTGTGTGATGTGACAAATTGACTATGGTGACTCCATTTTGTGAACTCAGCCATGACACTCAAAAAGCTCATGACTGGGGCAGTTTGGATTCTTTTGTTCATGAAAATTCCCCAAGAACACAGAATGATCTATGGGGCCAACTGGAGACTAACTGACCACAACTTTCAGGCTTGCTTATGTTGCCTGAACCCCCAAAGTTCCCTTTTGTGGTTTTTGTGCTTAAAAAAGGAGCCAACTGAAGGCAGGGGCACCACTCTGACCATCTCATTCTTTCAAGAGCAGAGTGTCTGACACTGGCCAGCAATAAAGGCTTAACTGGAATGAGACTGTGTGGTCTGAGAGTTATTTGGGGGTCCCGGTATTACAATGTGAACTTCTGAGCCCCTCCCCTTACATGCTGGGTATAAAATTCTGAAACCACCTGAACTCAGGGTTCAGGGGATGGATGGATTGATTACAGCAAAACAGTGCCCTCTGAGATGGGCTGCAGCCAGATAAAACTGTTTCCAGCTACCTTCAGTGCCTTGCCTCCTTCATCCCTACATCATTATTACCCTGTGTGCTTACCTAACTACAGGACTGGTGTGACTCTACATCATGGACTCTCAGAAAATGTAGAACTTATACTCTATTGATGTAGCCCAGAATTCCATATCCCTGGGATCTATAAACAACCCCCTTATTCCCTTTAAAGCAGTTATTTTGACCAAACACAAGGAAGTGTTAAGTGATCATTCTTTCCCCTCAAGGATAATATTCACAAATAGAAAAAAATGCTTTCAAAAGTGTTCTTCTTGCCAGGGACATTGGCACAGGCCTGTAACCCCAGTTAAGCGGGAGGCTGAAGCAGGAGGATCACAAATTGGAGGACAGCCCAGATTCCAACACAAGGGGAAGGGAGGAAGGGAGGGGAGAAGGGAGGGGGGAAGGGAGATTGATCGATTCTTTCCAATATTTCACTAAGCGATAATGACAAATAGCAGACGGTGTCTATTTGAAATGAGTGGGAAGAAGGAATGTCTGGCTGAGCTGTGAGGTGGAGGGAAGGTGGCCTTTTTGAAGGCAGGAGGCGCCTGCAATTTGGAGGACCTCCACTGGGTGGAGCTCCACTGAAAAAAGGAAGGTGCATTTATGGTCCTGCTTCCTACACGTTGGGAAAAGTGAGTGCGGGCCACCGGTAGGGATCAAAGGGGACACCTGGGACCTGAGCCTCCCTTCCAAACCCAGGGAACCAGGGGATAGGGCCCAGGGATACCCGACAGCGGCAACTCCACGCGCCACTCAGTACCTCACCCGCGCACCGGGCCCCAAGGCAGGTGCTGACCGCCTACCTTCAGCGAACTCACCATTTTTGGCTTCTCTGGTAACCTGGCGTCCTCTGGAGGAACCTCCGGGCACCCGAGATCCCCGGGAACACGGGCAGCGCAGTCACCTGGGTCCCTGGAGCAGAGAATACGGGGCCAGGAGCAGGAGTAGCCCTGTCAGTGAGGAAGAAAACCCGCCGAAGTTTCGGAAGCCCACCCTTCCCCTCCCTCTGCGCACTGATTGGACAGTTCCCCCCAGCGACCCGGATGGATGGCCTCCAGGCCCGCCTCTGAATCGTGACTGACGGCTAACATCAGCCAATCACTGGCTGAAATTGGGTAGAGTGACAGATTCTTGGCCCCAGCCCTTTTCAGGACGAGCTTCCCAGCTGTGCTGGGAATGAATCCAGGTGGGAAGCCTTGGCTTAGCCTCTTCGACAGAGGTGACACCTGCCGCTGAGCTAGGCTTCAGCCATAGAGTGCTTTCCGAGCATGGCGAGGCCCTGGGTTTAACCTCAACACAAAAACAAAGCACAGCTTCTCCAGGAGGCAGAGGCTGGAGGAGCCCAAGGTCAGGTCTGCATCTGCAAACAGTGAGACCCTGTCTTAAAATAAAATGAAAAGGGTGGGAATGGAGCTCAGAGGACAGGGTCAAGCCCCTTTGGCTTTATTCCCCAGTACCTTAAAAAAGAAAGAACGATATTTTATTATATATTATATATAATATATATTTTATATATTTTTGTATATATAAAATATATATAATATATTATATATTTTCTATAAAATATGTATTTTATATAATATAGTCTATGTATATAAAATATATATTTTATATATAAAATATGTATTTTATATAATATATTCTATATATAAAATATATATTTTATATATTAAATATGTATTTTATATAATATATTCTATATATAAAATATATACTTTATATAATATATTTTATATATAAAACATATACTTTATGTAATATATTTTATATATAAAATATATATTTATATATATATATAAATACATATTTTTATATACTTAAAATATATATTATATATAAAATATATATTTTTACATATATAAATATATATTTATATATATATAAAAAATATATATATATATTTCTCACACCAAGTACATCTAATCAGAATATTATATATAATATATATTATATATAATATATTATATATATAATATATATGTAAAATGTAAATATATTTTTCCCCCAGCTGATGCGACCTCAAGTGACTTAGAAAGACACAGTCTCCAAATTTTTGAAACACTTTTTAAAGATATCATATATATGACCCATATATAATATCTAAAAATGAAAACAATTTGAAAACTATTCAGTAATTCTCCTCACCTCCTGGCCTCTCTTGCTTTGAGGAGGCTCCTGATCTATGAAAGGAAGCAACTGGGGTTGGCTCTGATGCCCAAGGCTCCCTCCCCAGCAGAAAGGGTGGGGGAGGAAGGAAGGCGATCCTCTAGGGCAGCAATGTGCTGTGGAAATAAAATGGGTGCTTTGGGCTTAGTGTCGATGTTCTACTTCGACTGTTAGGAAGTCTTCTGCAGAGACGTGACTCTGTCAACCGCACAGGTCTGGTCAGGTGTTCACCCAAAACCAAACAGAAAAGGTTATGATTCAAAGCAGGAAAGAAACTTTGACCAGTGCAGTTACACCAGAAAGACAAGGAAACCCTGTCCTTACCCTGTCTTCAGATGCTGACAAGGATTTTGAGGTTTTGTAGAATGGGTAATCATAGGCATGTATGGATAGGGGAAATCGTATCTAGATTTAGTATTATCTGTAGGATTTAAGCTTCAGGCATCTGTGGTCTTATAACTTGTCTATGAGCTCACACTCACTTGCCCCCTGGATGCATGTCACTCTATTGCAAAGACTGACCTCACTTTGTCAGGAGGAAGTCCCCCTCCAGTGTATTCTTTCCATGTCAAGGTTTTCAAGAAAAGCCACAAGCCCTAGGAAGCAACATACCCCCAGTAGCTGACCCAGCACTCTCAGCATCCTGGGTTTCAACTGATAGTCCAACCAGAAAGAAACCAAATCCCTGCTTCACTGGGCCCATTAACTCTGCATATAAACCATAAAAAAATTGCCACTTGGGGCTAATACTGCCTGTCATGTCTATCCCCCTCTTGGAAATTAAGTACAACTTTATTCTCTACTCTTAAGTTGGGCTTTGTGAAGTCTTTCACATCCTGCTCACTGGCCCAAGTTCATTCTACCTAACAATATTGTCCAAGGCCAAGGGGGCTATTGGGTAAAAAGTCATATTTCCACAGGTGTGGAAAAGTGGACACATAGCTGCCCAGGGCTGAGAATTGAATTCCAGGTGCCTTTATTGTCCCCCATTGTGGTGAGCCATTTTGCTGCGCTGCCTTGTGTGGGTGTGGCTTAGTTCTTGGACAATGACTCAGTTCTTTTTGGTCGGCCAGTTCCGGAGCGAGCCGATATGATAATGTGCTGAGTGTTCTAAGAACCAGTAAAAACTGGTAAGAACCAGTTGACCTGTACTTCCTGGCTCTGGGCGCCAGTGCTGAATTCCTTGCCTTATTGGCTGCTGCTGTGTTGCTATGCGCTTTTGTCCAATCACATGAGACTTAGGCCGCGGCTCTAGTATATTAGGGGTGGTCTTTTCGGGCTCAGGGTCCTTTCTCTCAACGAACCATAATGGAAGCTCCCAATAAAGCGTGCTAAAGAAGAATCCTGTTTGTTGTCGTCATTCCTGCCGGCGGGTAGACGCGACACCCCATGGTAGAGATTGAATTGTGGGCAGGGGCACTTTGCCACTGAGCATCCCTTTTATTGTGATTCAAAGAAGGTAGGTGTGAGCATAACTGTAATGGGCCTGAGAGAATAACTCCAGATGGTGACTCCAACCTACTGTCAATCCAATGAAGAAGTTGACAAATCAGAGGGTGAGACCAAGCATAGTTGTTCATGCCTGTAATCCCAGAGGCTCAGGAGGCCGAGACATGAGGATTGCTAGTTCGAATCTAGCCATCAGCAAAAATGAGGTGCTAAGCAACTCAATGAAAGCCTGACTCCAAATAAAATACCAAACATGGCTGGGTATGAGAATATAGTATTTTGCATTAAATGTACAATTGAGATGTAAGAAAGGCAACCTGAGGGCAAGGAAAGCAAAATGGAGAGTCACGTGTACAGCCCCAGACTGTGGATGTGGCAGATCCCGAGTCCGTGCACCTGAACCACCCTGGACCCACAGGAGGTCGGGGAGGGGTCACCCTGACCAAGAGAGAAAGAAACAGTGTTAATTCAGGTAAAGTCAAAAGTGTCTAGGTCCAAGATGCACTCAATACAAGAAGACTTTCCTGGCACAAAAGGACAAAGGGAGTTGGGGACAACTAAGGGTGTATTGCTTTATATACAAATATGTGGGGGTTTTGATACCAGGGATTTGACTGAGTGCTGCCTAACCACTGAGCCAAACTTCCAGCTCTTTTTTACTTTCACACAGGGTCTGGCTAAGTGGCTTAGGGCCTCCCTAAGCTGCAGAAGCTGGCTTCCAACTTGCAGTTTTCCTGCATTAACCTCCCAAACCACTGGGATTTCAGGCATGTGCCACTGTGCCCTGCAGCAAGCTTCTTTAAACAGCCCAGTGGGACACAGTGAAACCCAGGTGAAGATCTGAAAGATGGTGCACCCCATAGTACTTTGCCAAAGAGGAACTGGGGTGGGAAGTGGGCACCCTTGTGAACCAGAGGATAGAATGCTGACTGCAACTTGCCTGCTCACCCAGATATTCCATCCTGAAAGACTGTCAGCAAAAGCTGTGCTTTTTCTGTACCTGTGTCTCTTAGTCTTTTAGGGGACACACGCAAGAATGGTGGGAACAGACGGTTAAGACAATAATCCTGTAAAATGGGCCCACCGTGCTGACCTGCACATGCATTCTTTTCCAAACAGCAATTTACCTGCAACTCTGCCTGGCCCAAGTGGACAGGAGATGTCACATTCCTCAGCAAACTACCTGTGATCTGCATGAGAAATGCAGGCAAGAAACCCCCTAAGAGAAACCTAAGTGACTATGCAGGGACAGACTTTGTGACTCTTTCCACAGACCAGATTTTGGAAGAAAGGATAATTCTTTGGATAAGGATCCAATTAGAATGGCTCAGCATGGGCCAAGGTGACATAGAGTTGCCATGATCGTGGAGACTTGAAAGTATGATGTCACCCTGCTGTCAAAAGTCCAAAAGTGCACCTGGGCAGGACTCTCTGGAAATTTCCCAGGGACTCCAATAAAACTAGAGTGCAGAAGAGGCACAGGGTCCGTCTGCTTTCTGACAGGACCCACTCTCGCCCTTGAGGATGTCCCCTTCCCCTTCAAGAAGTTCATGCCTGTTACAGGGCGACATATCTGAAAACTTTCTGATGTGATTGCAAAAATCAAGGGTTCAAGGGGGTCTTTTCACTGCCTCAGTTTCTCAGGAGGTCCCAGCTCTATAGTGAGTTCATTCTCTTAAAAAAAAAATCAGAAACCTTCATTAACAAACAGCAAAACAAAACAAACAAAAATAGATCAGTAACCTGCTAGAGCAGCCTCAGCAATTTAGCTTCACTGTTTCTCAAAATCAAACTTGCAATAGAGATGTAGTTCAGGGCATGTAGTTCAGAGGGCCGGGCATGGTGTCGCACACTTCAAGTCAGAGCAGCTTGTGAGGCTGAGGCAGGAGGACCGTGAGTTCAAAGCCAGCCTCAGCCATGGTGAGGTCCTAAGCAATTTGATGAGACCCTTTCTCTAAATAAAATACAAAATAGGGCTGGGGATGGGGCTCAGTGGTTGAGTGCCCCTGTGTTCAATCCCCAGTCCTCACCCCACTCAAAAAACACATAAGAAAATAGAATGTAAAAGGGCAGATATAAATCTAACGACATCAACATGGTGAGGGTGAAGCCCACAGTACATACAGGCTTGAAGCGTCAGAAAGCTGGACAGGGACCATGTCTGCATCACTGGCTGCTGGTTCCTCACACTAAAACACTCAGGGTCACTCCAGGGGAACTGGGCTGCAGGAAATAACCACACAAGAGACACAGATACCTTTTTCTTTGGGTTCTGTAATGGCTCCTCTGACCTTAAGGGTTCACAGAAATTGAGAGAGAGAGAGAGAGAGAGAGAGAGAGAGAGAGAGAGAGAGAGAGAGAGAGAGTTTCAGGGGTTGATGTAGTGATCCGTCAGAGCCTCTTGCTTCAGGACTGGAAGGCGGGGGGTCATTCAGAGTGGCTCCCCACATATTTCCTCTTCCTTAATATTTGAAGACGATTGGGAAATTGTATCTTTCAGTCACTGGATTCTTGGTCCGAGGTCATCATGACGTACTATAGAAACACAAAAGGCATTAGTAGAAAACATACTAACTCTGGGACATAACCAACTTGGAAGATCCAGATTATTATTATTATTATTATTATTATTATTATTATTATTATTATTCTGCCAAACACTCATCAGAAGATTCTTCATCTTTTCTCGATTTTATTGGGAAGCCTTGCTCTTGGCAATGGTAACATAGACATTGTCATTTGGCATGGCGCTTCAGCCTCTCCACAAACCACGGAGCAGAGGGCTCAGTCACAATATTTATCACAGTGGCCTTTTAGAGCATTTTAACTCAGTTCTAATTTTTCCATCAGCATTTATCTGACTAGGAAACCTCTTGGAAGGAATTTAAGTCCAATGTTAAGAGAATCCCTATGTTGTAAGTTTGAAACAGAGCCATAAAGTCTGTGTCATAGAAGCAAGGAATAATATTTAAAGTAGTCACTTCAAAGATCCTGAGACCAGGAGCTGGCCTAGGTCTGGTTAACTGGCATGCACCTGTTTCAGACCTGAACCTTAACTTCAGCAGAGTGTAGCTCTGAAATATCAGCTGATAATAACTAAGATGAGTTGTATTCATACAGGCTACAGGATAGTCATCATCCTTTCTCTTAATTCTCACATTTAAGGAATCTGTTAGGTCTGTCAGTGAGGTAGATATTCTGACGGCAGAAGACAAACCTCCTAACATCCTTTTGGATGCCATCTCATGAGGGTTAGAGTATTACCAATAAAACCTCCAGGTGACAGGCATCCTCCTGTAATTGTTCTTGTCCATTCTAGGAGACCAGCCTAAATGCATCTACTATTTCTAGACCTCTTGTGTTGTCGTGACTAGACATTTGCATAATACTTAGGAATACTCAGGAATAATACTTAGGAAAGGTGCCAATTTCTATTGTAGAATGATCAGGGCAACCCTACATTGGTGGATACCTTGTGTAAATAACTGGCCTGTAGAGAAAAATTCTACTTCAACAATCTTTCTATTTGGACAACTGTCCAGATAAGTAGTCTTAATTTCTAAGGGCAGCATGATTGTCTGGTTTAGGTTTCTCATATAGTGTCTATTCCTCAAATAGAATCCCAGACATCCTGTTTGCCATAGGATCAACATATAACTGACCACTACAGTCAGTAAGATTAATCTAGTTTCATGGGTGGGCTTTCCAGTCCACACTACAATGTACATTAAAAATGGATCTGAGGGCTGAGGTGGTGGCTCGGTGGTGGAGCGCTCACCTAGCACATGCGAGGCCCTGGGTTTGATCCTCAGCACCACATGAGAAAATAAACAAAATAAAGGTATTGTTTCCATCTACAAGTAAAAAAACAAATTAAAAAAAAAATAGATCTGAGAATGGGTCCATAGAAGTCTCTTCATAATTTTTACTTACCTGACAAGTTCATGAAGCTGTGTGGTTGTAAACTCTGCAGTTGGAAGATTTACCTTCCTGTGTCAGGTTTTTTGGTCATTTTCATGATGACAGGTTTAAATTCTATCTTTTCAAATCTGATTTAATTTACTGAATCATATTCAGCAACAGTGAACATGATTCAGTAAATTCAGCAGAGGTCTCAATTTTTTTTTTGATGGTGCTGGGGATTGAACCCAGGGCCTTGTGCATGTGAGCAAAGCACCCTACCAACTGGCCTATATCCCCCGAGATTCTCAATATTACAATTAAGAAAAAAATAAATATTTTGTAAGATCTAGTGTGTGCCTCTGGGGTCCTGTGTTCCCCCGTTTCTTTATTTAATAAAATTGAGAAAAGACTTGGCATAAGCCATAGTATCATCAGTTTAAGTTATGGATAGTAGTACAAGTATTTAAATGATCAGATTTACCTTGAATTGATTATTGTAATTTCCCAATATATACACTAGTTGATCCATCCTAACAATTTAAAAGGAATCCTCAATCTCTTTCTGAGAGAAGGTCTCAACATATCTTTATGTCTCAGAATATTATCCTTTAAATAGGTGTCTCTCAATTGTCTTTTTAAAAATATGACTAAGCAGTATACAAATCCTACCATATTTTTATGGATAATAGGTCCAGTCAGAGAACTTCTATAATGTCCATGAATTTTCAACAAGGTTTGCAACTTTTATTGCTCAAAACTAACATACAACTTTAATTTGAAGAACCTCAGTCCTAATAAAATTCCCAGATCTCAAAATGATTCAACAAACAAAACATGCAAGAATGGACAGTCTTTGAATCAATCAAATTTAGTCTCCAAGAAGAATTGTAAAAAGTAGAATATAAGTCAGCAGTTTAATGTATTTAGTGTTTAATCAAGGATGTGAATTTATTCACCCAAATTAATCCTTGCCTTAAACAATAAGAATCATTAGGCAATAAAGACCTTGCTTAAATGCATTAAACTTAATATTTTAATAGGTCTTTATCATGTCAAAATATGAACAAAAATATTAGCTCAGTGTCAGCATAGAGAATAAAATCAGGGAAATAGCCTGAAATATCCTTGAATTAATCAGTTGAAACTTTTAGTCAGTCCAGTACATATAAATCTGTTTTTACCTGTCTATATTATCTGTCTAATTAATAATATGAAAATATTTCTATTTAGGAAAAATATTTTTATCATAAAAATCTAGAATATAGGGCTGGGGATGTGGCTCAAGTGGTAGCGCACTGGCCTGGCATGTGTGCGGCCTGGGTTCGATCCTCAGCACCACATACAAAACAAAGATGTTGTGTACGCCGAAAACTAAAAAATTAAAAATATTAAAAAAAATCTAGAATATAAAGATCTTGGTTTATCCAAAAATGATTTCTTTCTTCTTAGGACCTCCAATGTGTGCTTCTCCTCTGTTGAAATTCCTTTTAGAATTTTTCCTGGTTACACTTTGAAATAATTTCTGAAAATAATTTCTGAAAAATAATTATCTTTGTACCTTGATAAAAAGAAATATCAATGAGGGCTGGGGTTGGGGCTCAGTGGTAGCACGCTTGCCTGGCATGCATGAGGCACTGGGTTTGATTATTGGCACCACGTACAAATAAATAAAAAAAGTAAAGGCCCATCAACAACTTACAAAATATATATTTTAAAAAAAGAAAAGAAATATCAATGAAAATATAGTTAAAATCCTTGGATATTTCTGTAGATAAGGGCATAACCTATAATTAATACAGTAGGATTGATTAACTTTATGTAACCACGTGGTTCTTAAGATATTTTGGATCCATTTCAATTTGTTTTTAACTAGGAGTGCACGCCTGCATGTGACATCACACGATGTAGCTGATGATCCTTGTGTATACATTTATTTCTTTCTTGTAATTTATATAGTCAGGAACAAGAAGAAGGATTTTGGGGGTCATCCCAGGAACATGGATGGCTTTGTTTCTGCGATAAGCAAATGCATCCCCGAGTTACAACCATCTGATCCGGTAGCTGGTTTAGAAAATACACACACACACACACACACACACACACACACACAGACACACACAGGCTGAACCCTTTTATTGTTGAGAAGCCATTCAAATGAGGCCAGGGGTCAGGTTTCAGGGGGCTGAGTCTAGCTTCCTAATGTCTGCTGTCAGCAGGTTGACTGATATCTAGGAAGGCCACACCCAAGGACAAAGCAATAGAAGGGGACACACAAAGGTAGTTTGCATGGAACTTTCTATCTGAAATGGGGCAAAGGAGTAGGATTACAGAAGAATAGGTGAGTGTGGCTCCACCCCACGGGTGATGCGTCTACATCTGAAGACATATCTGAGTTCATGAGCTGGGATACTGCCCATTTGATTGGTCAGACCCTCTTGCTTCAGGACTGGAAGGCGTGGGTCATTCAGAGTGACTCCCCACAAATGGCCCCTGTGACGAGTGGGTCTCCCAAGAGGCTTGGTTTCAGCTTTGGAGTTGTTCTGCATCCTCACTTGCAGGGAAAGCATGAATGAGAGTCAGACCCCATCATTCCTCTTCCAATTAAAAAGTCCTGCAGGAGAAGGGTGAAGTGTGTGGGAAGGGCGCCCCCTGCCTATCTCTTGCAGGAACACACGGCTGCAGAGTTCTTAGGGTCCCTGTTAGCCTCAGATTGTGTCACCTGAGCAGCAAGTGGAGACATACTCTAAGATCCCCTGGATTTCAGAGGTGGGGGTATTTGCACAGAGCATATCAATAACCTTTGGAAAAACAGGTGAGTTAAAATAACACTGAGGAACCCTGTTCTCATCCAGGACAGGGGCAGCCTTACGGTAGGATCATCCCCATACTCATGACCAAAGGTTGACAATCTTCATTTTGAACTTCATCCTCAGGGAACACTATCAAACCAATAGCCATATTCAGGGTTTCACGATTCTAAACTCATTTTTTTTAATTGATCAACTGCCATTTAATTATGAACTCACTAGAGTTTGCTATAATCTAGACACTAGAAAGAAACTAATCATATATGTAATTTGAAATAGTGTCTCCCTGTTCAGCAGCTTTTTTAAAAAAGTGTTTTCACATTAGAATTATTTGTATAATTATAACTTAAAAATTCATTAGTGGAGGGGAGGGGGATAGTAGGGGATAGGAATGGTAGCAGAATACAACAGTCACTAATATGACATTATGTAAAAATGTGAGTGTGTAACCGATGTGATTCTGCAATTTGTATTTGGGGTAAAAATGGGAGTTCAAAACCCAATTGAGTCAAATGTATGAAAGATGATATATCATGAGCTCTGTAATGTTTTGAACAATCAATAAAAAAAACATTCATTAGTAAAATGATGTTATATTGATGTATGCATAGATTTTGGAATGCTTCAATCTAGAGACTGTTTTCACATTCCTTATGGTGTTTGAAGAGAAAATTCTTATAAATTTGATGAGGTACTCTTTATCAAATTTTCTGTTCTTGCTGGTGTAGTGGTTCATGCCTGTCATCCCAGCAGCTCAGGAGGCTGGTGCAGGAGGATTGTGAGTTTCAAACCAGCCTTGGCAACTTAGTGAGGCCTGAAGCAACTCAGTGAGATCCTGTCTCTAAATAAAATATAAAGAAGAGCTGGACATGTGGATCAGTAGTTAAGTGCGCATAGATTCAATCCTCCATAACAAGAAAATAAAATAAAAAATAAAAAATATTTAAAAGTGGTTTCTGATTGAACCTTCAGTCTAATTCTAAGACATCTTTCCTCTCTCAAGATCACCAAAATTCCCTCTTGTTTTTTGCCCTGATAATTCGAGTAATTTCAGTATTTGCATTTCTGTGTGTTCCATGACACTAGAGTATATTTGGACACTTTATACATGCATGGAGTGTAACTTATTCTGATTAGGATCCCAGTCTTTTGGTTGTACATTATGTGGAGTTACCCTGGTCTGTAGTTATATATGAACATAAAAATGTGTCCCATTCAATTTACTCTCTTTCCTCACCATTCCCCTCCCTTCCCATAATTTCCCTTTATCTAATCCAATAGACTTTTTTTTTCCCCTCCCCATTCTGTGTGTGTGTGTGTGTGTGTGTGTGTGTGTGTGTTTGTGTGTGTATCACATTTTCTTTCTCCATTCATCTGTTGAAGGGCAACTAGGCTGATTGCATAGTTGAGCTATTGTGAATTGAGTTGCTATAAACATTTTTGTGGTTGAGTCACTGTAGTGTGCTGATTTTTAAGTCCTTTGGATATAAATCGATAAGTGGCATAGCTGGGTCAAATGGTGGTTCCATTTCAAGTTTTCTAAGGAATCTCCATACTGCTTTCCAGAGTGGTTGCAGCAATCT